>NW_006400085.1:388492-390855 GCF_000299155.1 Elephantulus edwardii
AACAACAACAACAACAAAATCGCACAGGAGGAGATGGTCTATCCTTCACAGAGCAACTGGTGGATTAGAACCACCTGCATTCAAGATTACAGCATAGGCAGAGCTTACCTTAGGGGAAGTCTATTTAAAATAGAAATGGGATATTATGTTCCATTTTGCTCCATTTTCTTTGATTCTGTGCTAGTGTGATTCAAAACATTAGTGAAAACCTAATGCCATTTTTTTTGCCTCTCTATCTCTCAATTTGCATAATAGAAATCATCAGCAATTGTTCACAAAACCAAGTATTCAGAATGTCACAAAGGATTTCTGGATAAAGTTTAGAAACAAATAAAGAGGACACTGCCAGTGTTGTTTATATCCTGCATTTAATTATGTTGCTGTTAAATGTCATTGAGTCGTAAACTACTCATAGAAACCTTTTGATCAAAAGATGTGAACATGCATAACTGTCATCATTTCTCCACATTCATAGGGTTTCCAGAGGCAAGCTATTTCAGAAGTAGATGCCACTCCTGCTTCCAAGTTTGTTTTAGTCAGGGATCTCCACCAAACACTGTCCACTATGAATAAACATTACCACATTTGACACATCAGTGTCACAGAGTTTTGCATCACCGCAACCATGAATTATCTCTGTACAGCAAATGGATAGGCCAGTGCTATACCACTTAGAAGAATGTTTGACCAGAAACAATAAAACCAGGCCTCAGGGCCACAGATTAAAATCACCCACCTTTGGCTTAGTAGCATAACTTTCTATTCACTAGGCCAACAGAGCTCTCTTGTTTTTGTTGTTGTTGTTAAGTGCTGTTGAGTCGTAGATGAGTCATAGTGACCCTATGAATGAAAGACCTGAACACTTGTATAACTTTCATCAATTCTCCATGTTCATAGATGTTATGAATTAATTTTGAGGCCTTTTTATGTGGTGAAGAAGAAATAACACCACCCGTAAGATATGGAGGAACTTGGGGAAATGGAGAGATTGAAAGGCATATTGATGGCTGAGTAAAAAATAAGGTGCAAAGCTTTACTTGTTGACTTCATCCACACTTAGATAGAACACATAAATCAAATGAAAAGAAGGTGTTTTCCTCTACCAGTGAAATCAGGGAAGGGTGACAAGACAGCTGTCTAAAGAAATGTGAAAGGTTGTTTTAGGAATAGCGACTGGCTTGTTCAGTTAAAGTTTAGAACTGGGACTAGGATGACTCTTACAGATGGGGTGCTGCATGTACGTGATGTGAAGTCAGGAAACAGCCATTCTTGCAAACAGAACTTACAATCAAAGCAGAAGCTCCAGAGCCTGGATGTGCCAGAAGAGGAATGCTGTTCTAGGTTATCTCAATCTCTATGTGCTTCTCCACCTTTCTACCTTTCTGTGCACTTATGATGGAGAAAGTTCCTGAAAGCCAGCAGTGTAGATGGCCAAGAGCCAACCCAGGAGTGAGTGCACTGTGAGCTCCTGCTGTGGAACCTCTCCAAGGTATAGCTCTTGCAACCTCACTATAAGTAATATTCTAATATTATTAACAAAACAGTGTGCATGCAGGTTATAAGCTATAAAAACACTATAAAACTATAAGCTAATGCCACAATTAAATTTAACTTAAAAGAAGGGTTGAGATCTTAAAAATACATGTATAAGTTCTAGAGTTATAGGAAAAACAGCTAAAAAAATGAAAAAGGACAACCCTCCAAAGCTCTCCCCTTTCTAATATATTTGCTTAGGATTTTGTTTAGTCTGATAAACAGTAGTACTCTCTGGGAAATTAGTGATAATAATTTTTAAAATCTGTGGCCTACTATAATTAATTATAAATATTCTTTATAAAAAAGTGTTTCTGTTGTTAGATGCCTTCAAGTTAACCGTGACTCACTGCAACCCTATAAAGAACAGATTGGATCTTTGCCCTATTCTGTGCTATTCTCCAGCATAATTGGTTGTTGCAGACCAAGGGTCCCAAAGAATGGAATAATTTTATAATTATTAATAAAGAGACAAACAGCCAGGAATGTGATAGAGCAGAGAGCATAAAACAGGGGGCCAGCTCTTCTCGACTGAAGACCCCAAGCCAAGCTTCTCTGTGTCTTTATTGAAAATTAACAGGAAGTAAATCACAAAGAGAATTCAATGCAAATGAAGCCAAGCTCTTTCTATTGAAAACCTTCTGCTTGACTCAGGAAGGAGGGGCTCACAAATGCAAGAATTTGATTTACCCTTAACCATTAACCTTGATGCCTCAGGGTGAATTCTAGCTCAGGAAGTAACACACTCTCTGTAGGGAGCCCCTTGCTGTCTCCTGTCTTTTTTTTGTTTGTTTGTTTGTTGTTGTTTTTTTAATTTAGGTTGTTTATTT
>NW_006400085.1:392061-410741 GCF_000299155.1 Elephantulus edwardii
ACTTTTAGACTATTCTCTCCCCCATAGACTTCAATGCCATAAACATATTTCATCCAGTTTTTCTCAGTCTTACCCCCACCCCAATGCCAGCCTCATTCTGCAGGGAACAAACAGCTCATTTTCTAGGATCTGCCACAAGAGAAATCCTAACAAGGGTTTTTATATAGTATTTGGTATAGAGTTTGGCTACCCATAATTGGTCAACATTCCCAAGTTCATTGTTACAGTCACTGTGCCAATCCATTTAAGCCACTCTCTTGTCCATAATCAAACCAATTTTGGAGGAATTTTTATCCTGACATTTGAAGACTTGAGAAAGAAGTCTTATTTCCTCAAAAGAAAGAATGAGAAGGTATGAAAAACTGAGCTGAATGTATACTGAGGTCAGGAAATGTTATAGAAGCTGAATTATTTATAATAAAGTACTGAATAATATAAGCTGACTTTTCTAAGTTTCAGGAGTCATGTGAGCCTGGCTTACTGAGGTTCACAGAATGGTTCTTATGAGGAGAGGTTTTACTGCATTTTGTTTGCTTTCCCATGATGAAATTAATAAAAATGAGAACTGTTTGTATTGAAATAAAATGATATGAAGACCTGGTAATCGGTTCCTGAGATAAAAGTCACATCTGAGAAAACCCTGTTGGTCAGTCCTACCTGTCATATGGGGTCAGAATGAAATGAGACTGCCTGGTATCCAACAATAGTGACAACAGAAAGGCATTAATCTAGTGAGCTGCAGGGGGAAAAGGGGAAATACATATTTTTTTATAAATACTATGAGTAGTGAAGGAAAGCTCAGTCAAGTCCGGGCTGCTCCCTGTATTGAGGTCCGGTTATTCTACCCTCCCAGCCAGCAGTTGGCCATTTGTCAACCAGCCACATGGCCTGCATAGTTGGTCTGCAATTCCTCTTCATTTCCATAGACAAGTGACAACAACTGGAAACCAGATATTCTTAGGTTCCCATTTATTACAGTTTACTTATAATTAATAATAATAATTATAATATTATTATTATTATTCTTTTCCCAGGATATTAAGAGATGAATTGCTTTGGGAAAATCAGCTATCAGGTACCTCTCCAGAGTATTAAAGAGCAATGATGTCAGTCTGGAGACTAAAATGTGCCTGATCCAGACTATAGTATTTGAAATTACGTGCTATGCATCGGAGAGTTGGACAGTGAATAGGGATGATGGAAAGAGAATTGCTGCCTTTGAGCTGTGGTGCTGAAGAAAAGTGTTGAATATTCCATGGATTGCCAGGAGAAAAACAGGTTCATCCTAGAGAGGGTGAAATCAGACTGCTAATTGGAGGCAAGGATTCTGAGGCTCTGTCTGACATACTTTGGGCATGTTGCAAGGAGGGACCAGTCCTTAGAGAGGGATATCATGCTTGAATGGGTGGAGGGACAGTAAAAGAGAGGAAGATAATCAATGAGATGGATTGATTCAGTAACTGGAGAAATGAGAGTAGGTGTGTTAGAGACAGTGAACTTGGCACAGGATAGAGCAGGTTTCAGGGCTATTGATTATGAGTCACAAGCTACCCGACAGCACATAACAACAATAACAATGGTATGAATAATACATAGTTTGTATCCACAGCAGCTCTCAATCCGTAAAATCGTAGCTCCACTCAGCAGTGGTGTGAGTGTGCACTGGGTATGTGTGTAAGCATGTGAATTATATACAGTTCTACCTAACCCATCAAGATAGATGAAGTGATTACTTTAGATTATATGATACAGTCACATAGAAGTTATGTTTTTCTTTTGTCTGTAACAGTAACAAACTGAAAAACAAACTGGTGAGCATGAAGATATCATACAAAACACTGAAAAAGGAATTGTTGTGGTTGGTCTGTATCTTCCAGTTGTTTGCAATTCATAGCAACCCTACGTACAACAGCTCTGAACCCTGCTCTATCTTGAGCCAATTTCATTGTCTCAAACACACCTTTCCTCATTATCCCAGTCACTGAATCAATCCACCTCATAGAAGGGCTTCCTCTCTTGCGCTGTCCCTCCACCTTCCCAAGCATGATGTCCCTCTCCAAGGACTGGCCCCTCCTTGGCAACATTCCTAAAGCATGTGAGATAGAGCTTCAAAAGCCTTGCTTCCAAGGAGCAGCCTGATTTCACCCTCTCCAGGACAGACCTGTTTGTTTCATAGCAGTTTATGTCCAATACTCTTCTCCAGCAATACAAATCAAAGACATTGATTCTTCTTTTATCCTTAGTCATTGTCTAGCTCTCTGATGTATAGCAAGTAATTACAAAAACTGTAGCTTGGATCAGGCACACATTAGTCTCCAGACTGACATCATTGTTCTTCAACACTTTGGAGAGTCTCTGACAGCAAATTTTTTCAATGAAATTAGTCTTTTGATTTTCTGGCTGCCGATATCAAGAGTGTTGATTGTGGAACAAAGCAAGCTGAAGCAGTTAACAATCTCAGTCTCTTTTCTGTCTATCACGATGCTATCATTTGGCTGAGTGGTAAGGATCTTTGAACTTCAGTCCATATTGAAGGCTGTCATTGACATTCCATAGCTAGTGCCTCAGGTCCTCCTCAGTTTTAGCAAGCAGGGTTGTGTCATCTGAATATTGCAAGTTTTTCATGAATCTTTCTCCAATCTTCATGCCACATTGCTCCTCATAAAGCCTAGCCTCCCGGGTGATCTGTTCTGCATATAGACTGAAAATGTATGGGCAATCTGCTCCTGTGCAATTAACTGCCCTTGAAAACCCACTGGAGGGTCAGTTATGAGTCAATTCCGACTCTACGGTACACAATAACAACAACAAAAGGAACTACATTTCCCCTAATAGTTAAGCAAACATGCCCAACAAGGGGACATCAAATTATCAGGAAATCACCAGACAAGGAAGCTGAGAGGCTCTCCCATCACCTTCGAAGTCCAACAGTCATCTCTCACACTTATGCTAGATAGACACTCAAAGGTAAGATTTCAGTGCCCAATCTGACAACTTCACATAGTAGGGTTCACCATTGTAGTTTCTGTCCATTTCAGTTAATTGAGCCAATCAGCTAAAGAGGTGCTGCCAAGCTGACTCTGACTTATGGTGACTTCACGTTTGTTAGGGTACAACTATGATCCACAGAGCTTTCAGGAATTGATATTTCAGGAGTAGATCACCAAGTATTTTTTTCAAAGGCACTTCTGAGTGAATTTGAACCTCTAATTTTTTTAATTAGCAGCCAAGCACTTACCACCAAGGGACTCTATCAATTATTCAAATAACCTGAAAGAGGCTCTAACCTGGGCCATTCTAAACTAGGGTTTTATTTGGCATGGGAAGGGGAAACACTAATTCAGAGAAGACTCATAAAATCACAGACACATGCAAACAATGATCAGAGACCTAAAATCACTTTCACTGATCACAAGGAAAACCTTGAATTTTCTTGACAGGAAAATTCTCAGACTGCAACTTTCATTTAAAATAAAGACCAACCAATGAAAGGATTCTACATGTCCCTGTGGTTGCACATTTAACCTGCCTGACTCTTAAGGCCTACTTCTTGTGAAGACGGTAGAGACCCCAATAGCAAAAGATGTCCTCTAGACCTTTACTTCTTTTTTTTTTTTTTTTTTTTTTTTAGACCTTTACTTCTATGCAATCTTTAATCAGTCTCCATTAAACAAAGCAATGTCTGGGAAAGCGAATATGAGCAGAGCAAGAAATTTTAGCATGAAGCAATACCCTTCATGCTAAATGTTGTTGTTGTTATTGTTGGGTGCCGTCGAGTCGTAGACGACTCTTGGTGACCCTTTGAATGAGTGGCCTGAGCACTTTTCGTAGAGTTTCTGGAGGCAAGCCATTTCAGAAGTGGATGCCACTCCTGCTTAAATAATAATAAAACTTCCCACTGACCTTAGTATTTATTACAGAAGGATATGCTTCTCCAAAATTA
This sequence comes from Elephantulus edwardii, assembly GCF_000299155.1. Classification (NCBI taxonomy): domain Eukaryota; kingdom Metazoa; phylum Chordata; class Mammalia; order Macroscelidea; family Macroscelididae; genus Elephantulus; species Elephantulus edwardii. Next base: position 396,005 of record NW_006400085.1, read on the forward strand.
TTCAATTAACTGCTAAATAAGTAAGGCTTTAACATTTTAAGAACTAAGATTGAATAAAAATATTCAACAGTGCCATAATTTGATTAGCATATATCATTTTACTAAATAATGTTACATTGTTGTTATGTGTCCTCAAGTCTCAACTGACTCATAGCTGAGCTTCCCATGGGTTTTCAGAGGCAGTAGATTACACAAGAGGAGACTGCTAAATTTACTCCACAGGAGCGGCTGGTGTATTGGCAGCATAAAACCATACCATTTAGTCATCAATTCCCTTTGTATGTTGTTGTTCTGTGCCATTGAGTCACCTGCCACTCATAGAGACTCCATGTACAATAGCTCTGAACCCTGCTCTGTCTTGAGCAGTCTCATTGATTTCAACACATCTACCGACATTATTCCTGTTACCGTGTCAATCCATCTCACCTCGAGTCTTCCTTTCCTGCACTGTCTCTTCACCATTCCAAGCATGATGTCCTCCAAAGACTGATCCCTCCTGGCACATCCCTAAAATGTCTGAGACAGAGCTTCAAAATCCTAGCCTCCAATGAGAAACTTGGTTTCACCCCTCCAAGACAGGTCTGTTAGTTCTCTTAGCAGTTCTTGGTATGTACAACACTCTTCTCCAGCACCATAACTCAAAGGCATCGATTCTTCCTCTAACATCCTTAGTCATTGCCCAGTTTTCTGATGCATAGTAAGTAACAGCAAAGACCATGGCTTGGATCAGGTGCGCTTTAGTCTCCAGACTGACATCATTGCTCTTCAGCAATTTAGAGAGATCCCTGACAGCAGATTTCCCCCAATGTAATGAATCTTTCAGTTTGCTGGCTGCTGGTACTAAGAGTGTTGATTGCTGAACCAAGCAAACTTAGTTTGTTAACAATCTCAATCTCTTCTCTGTCTATCATGGTGCTGCCAATTGGCCCAGTGGTGAGAATCTTTGTTTTCTCGATTCTGAACTTCAGTCCATATTAAAAGTTGCAGTCCTTGACAATCTGTACCAAGCACTTCAAATCCTCCTCAGTTTTAGCAAGCAAGGTTGTGTCATCTGCGTATCACAGACTGTTTATGAATCTTCCTCCAATCCTAATGCCACATTCCTCCTTATAGACTCCTGGACTATCTGCTCTGCATATAGATTGAAAAGATAGAGAGATCGGAGACATCCCTGACACAACTTATTTCCTAATTTTGAACCATGCAGTGTTCTGTTGCTCTGTTCTGAGGACTGTTTCTTGGTCTGAATAGAGGTTTCACAGGAGCATAATCAAGTGTTCTGGGATTTAAATTCTTTTCAAGGTTAACCATAGTTTGTTGTGATCCACACTGCCAAATGCCTTTACATAGTCAATGACACACAGTTGCACATTCCTCTGGCAGTCTTTGCTTTCTGCCAAGATCCATCTATTGTTTATAATGTCTCTAGTGCCACGACATCTTCTAAACTCAGCTTGTATTTCTGGTATTTCTCTATAAGCGTACTGTTGCTTTATTTTTTTTTTTTTTTTTATAATGGTTACCTGTGGTGGACAGTATTTGGTGGAGCTCCCCCATTAAAACAAGCTTGGAAGCAGGAGTGGCATCCACTTCCTTAAATAACTTGCCTCTGGAAACCTTATGAACCTGGAGAAAGGATGAAAGTTATACAGGAGGGGTCCAGAACTTTCGTTCATAGTGTCGCTACGAGTCACCTGACTCAATGGCACTTAACAACAACAGCAGCATAGAGAGAGATCACTTGGCCTAGTGAACAGAAAGGCATGTTCCCAAGCTAAAGGTGGGTGACTCTAATCTGCAGCTGTCAGTCCTGCCTTTACTTGTTTTTGGTCAAACATTCTTCTAGGTCTTATAACTCTGGTATGCCCACTTATTGTACAGAGGTTGCTGTAAAGCTGAACACTGTGACAGTGATGTGTCAAATGTGAGGAGGAATGGTTACCTGTGGTGGACAGTGTTTGGTGGCCTTCCCTGATTGAAATAAGCATGGAAGCAGGAGCGGCATCCACTTCCGTAATAGTTTGCCTCTGGAAACCCTACGAATCTGGAGAAAGGATGAAAATTATACAGGTGTCCAGGTCTTTCATTCATAGAGTAGCTACGAGTCGCCTCCGACTCAACAGCACTTAACAACAACAACAACAAAAACATAACATTCATTAAGATTTTGCTTGCATGTGATATTAGTGATATTGTTTTATAATTTCTATACTCTGTCAGGTCATCTTTTTTTTTAGAATGAAAGAATATAAGGTAATTGTCCTCTAGATCTCTTGGTACAACCTCGTGAGTGTGTCCAGGGCTGCATCTGTTTGTTAAAACATGTCATCTGGTATTTCATCAATCCTGGGGGCTTTGCTCTTTGCCAATTCCTTCAGAGCAGCTTGAACTTCCTTCTTTATTACCGTTGCTTCTTGATCATACGTTGTTTCATGAAATTCTTCTGTGTCAGCCAGTTTTTTTGGTACAGTGACTCTGTATTCTTAGTATGAGAGGGTTGAGATGGTTATATTTTTTTTTCTTCCAGATGTTAAATTACTCAGATGAAATGTGGCATGTTTAGTCTAGACATTTTAAATTCGAAATAAATTTGACTAAATGAACTCTTATGCATTTAAACAGTAGCAAGTTCACTATTATTTCTTAATTATAAACACAATAGTAGATCACATAGTAGCCCAATTACTTTTCCTTCTCTGAACTATGTAACTGTAAGCAGAGAGAAACTTCTAAGGCAATGCCTTCGGAATAAAATATGCTTTTTTAGGAATCAAGTTTATAATTTAGCAATCTGTTATGCCAATGACATACCAAGGTATTCTTTTCATAGTTCTTACAGGGTTCCTGATGCAGCAACAGATCACAAGTTCACAATGGTTGTACAATGTTAACGTTAGAAAAGGCTAGATTTAAAACCATTTACATAATGTCTATAATGGTATCTGGCACTTCGAGGGCAATTTGGGAATTCTAAGTTTTTGACTCTCAAATCTCAAAACTTCACATATTCGCCTAGACAACTCAAAGAGTTCTGTGAACTATAAACTGTTCTGTGATCTGTGTATCTATCTTTGCAGGTGTACGCAGGCTGCATAATGCACTCTGCTGCTGTTTGTAGCACCGTGAGATGTGCATCAACTCTAAATCTTGTCAGTAACAGAAATGAAATACCCAACTCTCATCTTGAAGAATGTAAAATATCAACCTGAAATCCAATCAAGTTGGGAGTGCAAAGAATTTACCAGTCACCTAATCCTAGAGAGGCTGTGATTAGCAAGACTTTTCCAAAGCAACTGACAAAAGATGAAACATCAGCAGGCCTTAAAGTAATGATATAAATATAGACTGTTCACTTGATTGAAGTCATGTGGATTTATTTGGAACACAAGTTTTAAAATAAGTTACATACCAGACTAAGAAGTAGTAATTATCTATTTAAGACTAGCTAGAACATTTAAGTTTGAGAAAGCTTTCAACTTGACTTTTTTTCTTTTAGCCTAATCTATGATTCTAAATTATGGCTAACCTTGAGAAGAGTGGGAATCCCAGAGCCCTTAATTATGCTCAAGCAAAACCTATACTTGGACCAGCAAGTAGTAAGTAGTCAGAACAGAGCAGGGAAACACTGCATGGCTCAGGATCAGAAAAGGTGTGCATCAGGGATGCATCCCGTCCCCGTACTTTTTCAATCTATATGCAGAACAGATAATTCGGGATGCAGGACTTTATGAGGAGGAATGTTGCATCAGGATTGTAGGAAGATTCATCAACAATCTGCGTTATGTGGATGACACAACCTTGCTTGTTGGAACTGATGAAGATGTGATATGTTTGCTGCAGAAAGTCAAGGATAATAGTCTTTAGTATGGATTGAAGTTCAACGTCACCACTGGACTAATGGGTGAAGAAGAGATTGAGATTGTTAACAGCTTCAGTTTGATTGGTTCCACAATCAACATTCACTGCACAGTCAGGAAATCAAAAGATGAAGTGTATTGGGAAAGTCTGCTGTCAGTTATCTATCTAGAGTACTGAAGAGCTATGATGTCAGTCTGGAGACTACAGAACACCTGATAGAAGTCATGATCTTTGCAATTACTTTCTATGTGTTAGAGAGCTGGACAATGACTAAGGATGATAGAAGAAGAATTGATGCCTTTGAGTTGTGCTGCTGGAGAAGAGTACTGGACATACCATACACTGCCAAGAGAACAAACAAGTATGTCCTGGGGAAGGTGAAACCAAATTGCTCTTGGAGACAAGGATTTTGAAGCTCCATCTCATATATTTTGGTCACATGGCCAGAAGGGACCAGTTCTTGCTTGGAAGGGTAGAGGGACAGCCCAGGAGAGGAAGACACAGGATGAGATGGATTGAATCAGTGATTGGAGAAATGGGATTTGGTTTGTTGGAGAAGATGATATTGGCTCAGGATAGGACAGTATTCAGAACTATTGCACATAGGATCACTATGAATTGAAGGCAACTCGGTGGCACATAACAACAATATGATTATAAAAATATTATTAGATGCTATAGCATTGTCTAGACTCTGATTAACCTAGTATAATTATGTTTATTTTCATTAGACACAACAGAGAATATAGAGTGAACATTACACAGAAAATAATTTTTGAAAATATAAATTGAAAAAAAGGATTAGCATTCCTTTCACTTTTCATTTACTTTTCTTAATAAGAAGGCAGGCAGAGGAAGGATAGTGGGAGGAGGAACCTTAACTATTTTAACAAAGATATAAAGATGTTAGTATGTCTTAAAAGATCATCCAATTTCTGAGTAGAAACACTCATTTGACAATATGTTTATGCAATGAGTCAGTAATGCATCATTATAGTTTTTAACTAGTTTGACTTACTCTCCAAGCCACAGTCTGAGATGTGTATACTTCACCAACACCTATTGTTGTTGTTATATGCCATCGAGTCGCCTGCGACTCATAGCGACCCTATGTACAACAGCCCTAAACTCCGCTCTGTCCTGTGCCAATCGCACTGTCTCTGACACTCCCAACCCAATTATCCCAGTCACTGAATCAATCCACCTCATAGAGGGCCTTCCTCTCCTGAGCTGTCCCTCCACCCTCCCAAGCATGATGCCCCTCTCCAAGGACCAGTCTCTCCTCACTACATGTCCGAAGTAAGTTAGACGGAGCCTCAGAATCCTTGCCTCCAAGGAGCCACCCGGTTTAACCCTTTCCAGGACAAATCTGTTTGTTTTCCTAGCAGTCCATGGTATTCTCAATACTCTTCTCCAGCACCACAGCTCAAAGGCATCAATTCTCCTTCTATCCTCCTTGGTCATTGTCCAACTCTCTGATGCATAACAAGTGATTGCGAAGACCATGGCCTGTATCAGACGCACCTTAGTCTCCAGAGAGACACCATTGCTCTTCAGCACTTTGGAGAGGTCCCTAACAGCAGACTTTCCCATGGCAATGCGCCTTTTAATTTCCTGGCTGCTGGTACCAAGACTGTTGACTGTGGAGCCAAGCAAACTAAAGCTGTGTACAATATCAATCTCTTCACCAACTGAAAGTACTACTCCATACACATTTCTATCCCACATCTTTTTAAGTAGTAAGAACACCCTAAGTTAATTCAATTTGGGGATCCCCCCATGAGCTAGTGGTATGGCTACAGTCTGAGGCCATGCTCAACTTTTAACCAAAAATAACTTCTGTATGGAGAATGTACCCTGACAGTTCTATTGATGCTCCACACTATACTGAGAAAATTATTGGGAACAATTTTAGAAAATAATGTAATGTTACTGGCCTAAGAGTTTTGCTTACTTATAAAACAGGGTCCAAATAGTCTTTGAACAGATGCTTATCTTGGAATTATATGTATCCTCTCTGTGCTCAGGATAAGAGAAATTGTTTAGAGGTCTAATTTAGCCAATGTAATGATTACTAGGTAACACTAAATAAAAAAAAATTAGAAGAATATATAATTTCCTTCAACTTAAATATTCCCTTGACTAATTTTATAGAGACAAAAAAGACCTGTACAAAGAAAACCACAGACATTTCTGCAAGACACAATAAAAGACATAAATGGGAAAATGTGCCCTGTTCATGTATAAGAAGACTCAATATTGTGAAAATGACAACCCTACCAAAAGCAATCTACATGTTCAATGCAATCTCAATACAGATACCAAATTAATTTTTAAGGAGATTGAAAGGGAAATTGTCAAATTTATTTGGAAAAGAAAGATACTCTGAATAAGCAAAACACTTTTGAAAAACAAGAATGAAGTGGGAAGCATGACCTCAAAACCTACTATACAGTGGTATTAAACAAAATAGTACAGTGACAGGCACATAGATCAATGGAACAGAATTGAGAACCTAGACTCAGCTAACTATGGTCAACTGATATTTGACAAGGAAATCAAACCTATCCAATGGGGATATGACAACCTCTTTAACAAATGGTGCTGGTAAAACTGGATTACTGCCTGCAGAAAGATGAAACAGGATTCACATCTCTCACCATACACAAAAATCAACTCAAGGTGCATCAGAGACCTGGGAGTAAAGTCCCAAACCATAAAGTTCATCCAAGAAACTCTTGACTGAGTCACTTGTCTTCTTCAGAAAGGAAAGGAAAAAAAATCTAAGGGGGGGGGGAGGGGAAGAAATATCTTTTATACAATTAACTGAGCTCTTTGGGGCTGGCTGCTTGGATTAATCCTCAGACAAGCTCTCTGTTAGGCAACAGGTATCTTTCTCTGTGTGTAGTTTCCTTGGCTTCTGAAACTTATTATTTCTTGTCTGTCTTTTTTTAAAATGAGATTTCAAAAAGGACCACAGGCTGAGTTCTCCCAAACACCAGCCCTTCCCCTCCCAGAATCTTTAGAACACTTGCTAAACAACTTTAAATCTTGCCTTAAGAAAATAAATAAATAAATAAATAAATTAAAAAGCCTAGATTTCTCTCTACCCCAAACAACAGTCCCTATCTCCTGTATATCCTGTCAAAAGCAAAACCCAAAATCTGTGTGGCACTTAAAAATAGGGACCCTCCAACCAACAATGAAATGCCAGCACCTGAAGGGTTAGGAGATCACCCCAATACATACACACCAGCACACAAATTCCACAGAACAATATGGCAGCCTCCGCATTCTCTCCAGGAGATTCCCAACACCAGACCTGCAGGCCCAGGCCTGAAAGGCAGCCAGCAAGCCATGTGTCCAAGGCCTCAGAGCCGCATGCAGGGTCTGGGAGGTGGCTCTGGCGGTGGGGACTGGATCACTAGGGTCCCCAAATTATCAAAGTTGTCAATGTGCAAACCCCCTTTGCGCCTGCAGCCCTGAGCCTCTTAGGGACTGGGGAAGTTTCTCCTGAGTAAGGTGATCCTTGAAAGGCGATCTGCCATAGTCATCCTCCTTGACATCTTTGGGGTATTAATAATTTTGTGGTGACCCCCTCAAACCTGGGCACCTATCTTTGCCTGATGGCCACCTTGGGCACACAGCTTGAGTAGCGTCTGGTTTCAATCTGAGAGGGAAAAAAATCCTCCGCCAACCCGAACAGGTCTCCGGCTCAGGACCCCCACACCGAGGCCTGTGCAGAAGCAAGGAGGCGCCAGAATCCTTGTTGCTCTAAGCAGCACAGGACCAGAGCTCAGCTCTGGGATTTGCTTCTCGCTAGAACAGCCCCTGGAGCACAAGGGCCCAAGCCCCTTATCCTGCCTTCCGCTCCTCACAGTCCACCACCCCTAAAACCATACACCAACGTGAGAGTGGATGTTGTTGTTGTTGTTATGTGCCATCGAGTCTCTTGCGACTCATAGCGACCTTTTGTTCAAGAGCTCTAAACGTCGTTCTATCCTGTGCCTACCTAGCCATCTCAAACACATTCATTCATTCCCACAGCTCCACTCACAGAATCGATCCATCCCATTGAAGGTCTTCCTCTCCTTCGCCGCCCCTCCACTCTCCCAAACATAATGTCCCTCTCCAAGGACCAGTCCCTCCTTGCAGCATACCTAAAGTATGTCAGAGGAAGCTTCAGAATCCTTGACTCCAAGGAGCATTCTGGCTTCACCTTCTCCAGGACAAACTTGTTTGTTCTCCTAGCAGTTCATGGTATATTCAGCACTCTTCTCCAGCACCACAGCTCAAAGACATCAGTTCTCTTTCTACCACCCTTAGTCACTGTCCAACTCTCTGATGCATAGCCCGTAACTGTGAAGACTATAGCCTGGATCAGGTGCAGCTTAGTCTCCAGCCTGACGTTGTTGCTCTTTAGTACTCTTGAGAGGTCCCTCACAGCTGACTTTCCCAATGCAATTGTCTCTTGATTTTCTGGCTGCTGTTACCAAGAGTGTTGATTGTGGAGCCAAGCAAACGACAACTGTTAACTATTTCAATCTCTTCACCATCCATAATGATGCTGCCAATTGGCTCGGTGGTGAGAATCTTTGTTTTTTAGATGTTGAGCTTCAATCCATATAGGAGGCTGCAGTCCTTGATGAGGAGCCTCAAAATTGTGGTCTGCGAATACAGGACTGCTTCCTGACACCGGCTACGGAGACAGAGGTTCTGCTGGGGTGGGCTCAGATGAGAAGTGGCTGGAAATATTCCTGCACAAGAGCATGCGGCCTCCACTGGGAGGTGCATGGACTAAGTCTTTTTCTAAGGGGTCTCCTCGCCTTCCACAGGTCCCTCACCGTTGTGTTTTCAGCGGGTGACTTGGTGAATGTGTCTGAAGCTCCGTAAGGCACTTATCATAGCAATCCCCTGCGTTTTAGAGGTTCTAATCATCGTTTTTCCCTTCGTTTTGCCTAAAGTATGACTGAAACCTACTTCATGCTCAGAAAGAGTTACTTAACCCACGTCTGGATGATGACTAGTAAACAGAGTACTTAGAGGACTCCTTCATGGCTGTGCAAGGATGGCTCTTTGGGGGGAAAGATCTTCCAGGTCTTTGATTTTCCGACTTCCACATGTCCTGTCCCCTTTCAGTTCCTCCACAAATCGCATAGCAATAAGCTCTTTTTGGCCACCGTGAACAAGCGCCAATGGCTCATTTCAATCAAAGCAGAAGAGGCACAAAGGGGCTCCAAACGTCTGCATCCCAAATAGCAGAGGAACACACTGTGAGCCAGCCAGATGGGGGCGTCACAGGAGCACCGGGCACAGGCGCTGGGGACAGAGGTTTAGGAGCACAATCTCTGGGGGGCAGGCGCACTTTGGGTACAGGTGCTGGAGGCACACTCACTGCTGGAGGCACACAGGTGCTGGGGGGCACACACGCTGATGGGGGGACACTCGCCGAGGGCACAGGCACTGGCACATTTGCTGAAGGTCCTCTTTTGCTAGATTAAGTAGCTGGGAGCTAAGGGTCCTCTCACTTGTTCCTCAGGGTGAGGGTTCAGCTTGGTGGCCACATTCCAGAAACAGACGTGTGTGTGTGTGTGTGTGTGTGTGTGTGTGTGTGTGTGTGATGTTGTTTACCATGGAGTCGGAACCGACCCATAGCTGACCCTCCAGTATGTTTTCAGAGGCAGTTAATCACAAGTGTGGATATTGCCCCTCCTTCTTTCTTGGAGCAGCTGGTGGATTCCAACAAAGTGGCTTGGAGATTGCAGCGGGGCCTTTTACCTCTAGGCAGGGAGAGCTCCCCCTGCAAAAAGATTAAGTGAGCCCAGACTGTTGAGAAGCAGGCAGGGCGTCTCTGCCCAGCCACCCCATGAGGTGAACATGCTCCTCCATGGTACCCGCAACTGTGCTTTAGGAACACACACTGGAGCAACTCCCTGGTACAGACACCACCTCTTGGGTCTTGTTAACCCCTCCTTAGATCTGGGCTGTCACTCCCTCAGGCCCCGCCCTCAGGTAGAGAGACCTAGGATGCCTTGTCTGCAGCCAGCCAGAGGGGAAGGGAGGTTGTAGCAGGGGAAGGAGGAGGACTGGACGGAGCTGGAGGCACATAATGCTGTTTGAGGGTACTATGAACACGTTGCGTTCTCAGGTTGCACTCTGGTCTGGACCTTAACGGGCAACCCCGAATCTTTGGCACCAAGGCACCAAACCTGCGAGGCAGTGCCCCTCCCGGCGGCACACACCAGGCTCTCCCTGCTCTCCCCTGGCTGCCCCAGACCTCCAGCACTGTTCAGGGCTCCTTCAGGTCTCTCAGGCCTCTTGGCTTCTTAGGCGCCTTCCTCCTTGGCTCCTGGAATCCTAGCCGGCAGATTCTTACAGTCTAGCCCAGCGCCAAAGGGAAAATCTGGTTTAGGGATTACACCAAACCCTAACTCCATCAACTTCCACCAACTCTGCCTGGAGCCCTGTCAGTATGATAACTGTGGCCTGAGCTCCCCAAATGCCCACATTGGCGCTCCTTTGGTCAGGACCATACGCCTGTGCTCTACCTTGTGTGTGTGTACATGAGGTATGTTGAAGTTATGTTCAAAGACTTTTTTCTTTCTTTCACATTTCCCTAGATTTACCAGGTTTAACTAAATAAGAAGCCAATTTCAGAAGCACACAGTATTAGAAAACCTTGAACAATTGCAAGAATAATTATATGTACATTAATTACAATGCATTTATACACAAATATTGTTGGTGTGTGCCATGAAATGAATTTGGATTCACCACAAAATCAAACTCATTGAATAGAGTAGAACCACCCATTTATTTGCAAGGTTTTAAAGCTTTGTAGAAATAGATTGTCACAGCTTTTCATGCAGAGGGACTGGTGAGTTTGAAATGTCTTTAAAAAGCAATGCTTTAACCATTGTACAAATAGGGTTCGAACTCAGAGAAATCTCTCAATGACAATGGAACTAGGCTGCAAGCTTTATATTTCAAAGAAATTTCTCAAGAAGACAAAGTATTATGGCAAATTTTGCAGACCTTGAGTTAGAATATCAAAAAGGAAAAACATTGCATTTCTCCAGGAAGAACTGAAAGGGGGGAAAAGAATTCTTGAGTTAAATATGAGTAAAATCTTGAATAATGTAGGGAGCATTAAAAGAAGATAGAAGGAATACACCCTTTACAAAAAAAATTATTGACATTTGACAGTTTCAGGAGGTTGCACTATACTTAGGAACCAATGATTATGAGAGAAATCCAAGCTGAATTGAAGGCATTAGGAAAAAACACAAGCTCAAAGAAATGACAGGACACTGAATGAAATGTTTCAACCCCTAATACAACATTGGAAGTGTCCCTTGTTGATGCCAAGAAATTGGGAAGACTGTTACCTGGCTAACCAACTGTAAATTATTCATATTTGCTCCCACCCTTAAGAACAGTAATCCAACAAATGCAGAAATTATAAAAAACCTTAACATCATGCACAAGGCTTTGCTGAGGATGGTTAAAAAGAAAATAGCTGGAGGAGTACAGCAACAGGAATAGCCAAATATTCAAGCCAGATTCAGAATAAGGGATTTTATTGTTGATGTCCGTTATATCTTGGCTGAAAATGGAGAATATTTGAAAGATATTTATCAATGTTTTTGTGATTATGTGACTATATTGAGGCATGTTAATAAAAGTAAATTATGGAGAACAATTGGAACCTGTATGTAAACCAAGAATAGTCATTCAAACAGAACAAGTGGACACAACATGACTTAAAATCAGGAAAGGCACGTGTCAGGGTTCTATCTTTTCTGTGCTGCAATTTCAAAGGGACATAATTAGAAACTTCCAGCTGCTCCATGGGAGAAGAATCCTGTAGAATTTACTGGAAACCCACTGAAGGGTCAGCTAAGAGTTGGTTCCAACTTGACAGCACACAACAACAACAAGTCAATTTATTAATATTCCAAGAAGCTGGACAATATGAAAATTAAATAGGATGTCAGTGTTGGGGAAAGTCTCATAGACAAGCTCAATTAGGCAAACAGCACAACAGTGTTGCTGGAAGTTAATAGGGTTTGATGCACCTATTGATGAAAGAATAAAGCTGATGACTGTCATTAGGGTTTACAGCTCAACATAACTAAGCAAAAATCCTTACAACTGGACCCATAAGTATGTTGTGACCAGCAAGACAAGAATTTCATTTTACCTGAATCCATAATCGTTGCCAATGGAAGCTGGTAGCACACATGGCTTTGGATTGGCAGTGTAACTCCTTAACAGTAGACCATAGAATTCCCTATATTATATATAAATATGTCCCTATATTATATATAAATGTGTGTGTGTGACGCTGTTGTTATTAGATGGAGTCAAGTTGCTTGCACTCATAGCGACCTTATGTACATCAGCTCTGACCCCTGCTCTATCCTAAGCCAATCTCATTTTCTTTGAGACAGCTACCCCCATTGCCCCAGTTAGTGAATCAATCCATCTCATCAAGGGTCTTCCTCTCCTGCACTGTCCCTTAACACTTCCAAGCATGATGTCCCTCTCCAAGGACTGGTCTCTCCTTGAAACATGCCCAAAGTATGTCAGATGGAGCTTCAGAATCCTTGCCTCCAAGGAGCAGCCTGGTTTGTGTGTGTATAATTATAATTATTTTAGCCTACCAAACTGCCACTTATTTATAGCTGATGCTCCAGTGCATTTTTTGAGACTGTTGATCATACAGGAGATTGCCCATATTTCTTACAGGGACATGCTGGTAGATTTTAACTAGCCACTTTCAGATTATTAGTAGTGCAACTATAATATATTATATATCTCTATCTATCTATCTATCTATCTCAGGAGTGACATCCACTTCCTAAACAACATGCCTCTGGAAATTCTATGAACTTTGATAGATGTTGATAGTTGTACAGGGCTTCAGGCCTTTTGTTCATAGGGCCACTATGAGTTGTGCTTGACTCAAAGGCAATCAACAGCAACACACACAACACACACATACACACACATAAATATAGATATACACGTACACATAGACATATAGATACACATATCTATCTGTATCTGTCTCTCTGTCTCTATTTCTATATATCTGGTGGCCTAGTGGCATGAAGCTATGATACAATCCCAAAGGCAGGCAGTTCAAATCCACCAGGTGTTCCATGGGAAAAGGATGGGAAATTTCCTTCCATGCGAATTAATGCCTTCAAAAACCCACTGGAGGGTCAGATATACATACATACATACATACATACATACATACATACATACATACATACATATACACACACACACACTCATATTAGTGTGTATATGTACATATAGAGGTGGTTGCTGTTATGTACCTTTGAGTCGTCTGCAACTCATAGTGACACTATATACAACAGCTCTGAACCCTGCTCTATCCTGAGTCAACCCTACTGTCTCTGACACACCCTATTACCCCAGTCACTGAGTCAATGCATTCATTGTCTTCCTCTCTGGAGCTATCGTTCTATCCTCCCAAGTATAATGTCCCTGTCCAAAGGACTGGTCCCTGTGGTATATTGGTGAAAACTACTTGTAATGATTTGGACTGGAGAAATAGATGGGTGACATTATATTCATTTTTTAAAAGTGAGTAAACTAAAGCATAGTGTCTCGAAAGTAGCTTTAAAAGAAAAGTTGAATTAAGATAAGTCTAGGAAAAGTTGTGGACAAAAGACCTATTTTCTCCTTAAATTCTAGAAGCACTCTCCCACATTAGGATTCAATAATATACCTGCTCTAGAAATGCACCATTAAGCATAGATCATCCTTGCACTGTTGAACTTTACATTAAAGCTAGCTCAATGTGGACAGAAAATATTGCCAATATAAATTCTATTTTAAAGGAACTTAAGAGTCTTCTCTCTTCTTCTAAGGTGGTGTGATTTATTTGGAGCCTTCCTCATTCTCTTTCCTGTTTTGGAGAGCTGGCTTCTGCTGCTTCTCAACTATTTACCTTTTTCTCTTCCCATCACCACATGATGGAATAAAGAAAAACATCAAGAAAACACAACAAATATTTTCTTTATTAAAACTTCTATTCTTGTTATTTCCTGTCAATTTAGACCCCAAACAAGAAGTGGAAACATAGGGTGTTCACCTTCAGGATTAAATGAAAATTCTTCAGCACTCAGCAAGCAACTATGAGTGAAAAGAAGTTTTTGTCTGAGGTACCTCTGCTTTTCTCTTATTCCCACCCATCCTCTGGGAAATTAGTCTACAGGAAGGAAAGAGTAAAAATGCAGACATAAAGAAGCACAGGTTGAATGCTTAAGTAGGAAAGGAAGTCTGGTGGCCTAGAATTGCTGCTAATCCGAAGGCACGCTGTTCAAATCCACTCTCTTCAGGAGAAAGATAGGCACTTTCTTCCTATGCAGTTTACAGCATTTCTGAAAACCCACTGGAGAGTCAGAAATGAGTTGGTTCTAACACTACAGCACATAACAACAAGTTAAAAAGTATTTACTCGGTGCAACCATCGGCTTTTAAATATTGTTCTTGTTAGGTGCCGTCGAGTTGTAGAGGACTCACAGCTATCCTATAAACGAAAGTCCTGAGCATTGTTCATACACAGAGTTTCTGGAGGCAAGCCATTCGGAAGTGAATGCCACTCCTGCTTCCAGGTTTGTTTTAGTCGGGAAGCTCCAGCAAACAATGTCCCCCCTGGGTAACCATTACCACGTTTGGCACATCAGTGTCACAGTGTTCACCATCACAGCAAGCACGAGTTACATTTTAAATATTGTTGGTTGTTGTTATGTGCTATTGAGTCACTTGTGACTCATAGCGACCCTATGTACAACAGCCCTAAACTCTGCTCTGTCCTGTGCCAATCGCACTGTCTCTG
>NW_006400085.1:411916-422638 GCF_000299155.1 Elephantulus edwardii
GAAATCAATGATATTGTTGTATAGTTTCCACACTTCATTGGGTCATCCTTCTTTGGGATGGGAACAAATATAGATCTCCTCCAGTCCGTTGGCCAAGTGGTTGTTCTCCAGATTTCTTGTCACAACTTGGTGAGCACGTCCAGGGCAGCATCTGTTAGCTGAAATATGTCAATTGGTATACCACCTATTTCTGGAGCCTTATTTTTTTTTCCATTTCCTTCAAAGCAGCCTGAACTTCTTCCTTCATCACCATAGGCTTTTGCTCACATGTTGTTTCACAAAATTCTTCTGTGTCTGCCAATTCCTTCTGATACAGTTGCTCAGTATATTCTTTCCATCTTCTTTTAACACTTCCTGGATCATTTAATATTCTGCCTAAAGGATCCTTGATTATAGCAACTTGAGCAATTATATCTGCAGAAAGAACTGCTGGAGAGGCTCAATATCAGCTGCGAAAACTAGGCCAGGAGCTGATTGTGGAACAGACCACCAACTACTCATGTGCAAGTTCAAGCTAAAGCTGAGGAAAATTAAATCAAATCCACGGGAACCAAAATATGACTTTGAGTCTGTCCCACCTGAATTTCAGAACCATTTCAGGAACAGGTTTGAGGACTTGAGCACTAATGAGCGAAGACCTAATGAGTTGTGGGAGGATGTCAAATGTATCATCCAGGAAGAGTGCAAATGGCCATTACTAAGACAGAAGAGAAAAAAAAGATCAAAATGGATGTCAGAAGAGACTCTGAAGATTGCACTGGAGCACAGAGAAGCCAAAGCAGAAGGAAGAATTCAAGATACTAAAGAGTTTAATAGAAGAGTTCAAAAGGTAGCATGGGATGACAAAGTAAAATACTACAATGAAATGTTCAAGGAGTTGGAATCAGAAAATCAAAAGAGCTGACCTCGCTCAGCATTTCTTAAGGAACTGAACTTTAAAATATTAGCATAAGAAAAAGAATGCTATGTTTTCAAGAGATGCCAGGCCTTGCGAAAAGACATGAAGCCAAGAAAAGGGCAAAGAAAGAAAATAAAATTGAATTTTAGCAGTAACTGGACACATTTCCCACTATATCACAAGCATGTTTGCCCTGAAATGTTTGCATTCTGTTTAAAAATTTTCCAGTTTCATTTAGTGAATTCTTTAAAATGAATTTCTAAAATAAAGTTTAAACAAATTAACTGTAAAAAAAAGAAAAAGAAAAAGAATGCTGGAGAGCAAAAGGATGAGGAAGATATCAAGGCAAGAGAAAAAAAAATGCCAAGCATAGAAGCGACAGTTTCCATATTCATCTTTGAGAGTAAATGTTTTGAGAAAACTAGACTAGGAAGTATTTAAAGACAGCTTGATCATCAAAGACCCTCTCCTCATCCCGTCAGCAAGCAGTATGTTAGGTTTTCCTCTTGCACTATTGCATTTAGTAACAGGGACACAAACTTGGTTCTACATTTTCCAAGTCTTGGCTCTTCTGCCTCAGAATTTCTCAGTTTCCCTGTTCTCTTTATAATCTACAAGAAGAGCATGCTTAATAATTTTTTCATCCCCACCACTGTATTTCTGTTAAGCTTGAGTATTTAATGTCTGCCATGTTTAAAAACTCTAAGCCCCATTCACCTTTGCTCAAAATATATTTGGGAACAGCTATTTAATCCTTGCAGGCCTCTTTCCAAACCTGTCATAAAGCAGTCATTGGTTTTTCTCTCCCTTTTTAGTTTCATTCTTAATTTATGTATTGTTGTCATTAACAATTGTTTTGATTAATGTAACTTTCATTTAAATGTAGACTTTTAGCAAAATGTTAAGCTTCACATTTGACATCAAGTAATATTTATAGCACAATTAAGTGTTCTGGGATTTCCATTCTTCTCAAAGTTAGCCACAATTTGTTGTGATCCACACAGTTAAATGCTTTTGCATAGTCAGTGAAACACAGATAGATATTCCTCTGGTACTCTCTGCTTTCAACTAAGATCCATCTGACATTGGCTATAATATCCCTAGTGCCATGGCCTCTTTTAAACGCTACTTGCACATGTGAAGTTCTTTTTTATGTACTATTCCAATCATTTTTGGATTATCTTCAGTAGGATCTTGCTTGCATGTGATATTAGTGATATTGTTTGATAATTTTCACACTTTGTCAGGTGACTTTTTTTTTTAATGGCAATAAATAAGAATCTCTTCCATTCAGTTGGCCAAGTGGTTGTCCTTCAGATTTCTTGGCACAAACTAGTGAGTTTGTCCAGGGCAGCATCTATTTGTTGAAATATGTCAATGGTTATGTTATCAATTCCTGGACCCTTGCATTTTGCCAATTCTTTCAGAACAGTTGACCTTCCTCCTTCATAAGTATTGCCTCTTGATCATATGCTGTTTCATGAAATTCTTCTGTTAACCACTTCTTTTCTGTACAGAGACTCTGTGTACGCCTTTCATTTTCTTTTGATGCTTCCTAGATTATTCAGCATTCTGCCCATAGCATCCTTAAGTATTGCAATTCATGACTTGAATTTGTTCTTCAGTTCCTTCAGCTTAAGAAATGCTGAACTAGTTTGGCCCTTTTGATTTTCTGACTCCAATTATTTGTACATTTTATTATAATACTTTGCTCTGTCTTCGCGTGCTGCCCTTTGAAATCTTCTATTCAGCTTCTTAACTTCTTGATTTCCTCCTTAATTTGGCTTCTCAGTCATCTAGTACAATATTCAGAATCTCATCTGACACCCATCTTGGTCTTTTCTTTTTCCTCTGTCTTTGTAATGACCTTTTGCATTCTTCATGGATTATATTCTTGATATCCTCCCACAGCTTCTCTGGTCTTCATTCATTAGTGTTCAAGGCCTCAAACCTCTTTGTGTCTTGAGATGTTTTTTAAATTCAGCTAGGATAGACTTCAGGTCAAACCTTGTTTCTTGTGAATTTGATTTTATTTTCTTTAGCTTCAGCTTGAATTTGCATATGAGTAGTTGATGGTTTGTTGCACAGTCAGCACCTGGCTTAGTTTTCACAGCTGATGTTGAGCTTCTCCAATGATTTTTATCCACAGATGTTATCAGTCTGATTCCTGTATAGACCATTAGGTGAGTTCTATGTATATAGTCACTGCTTGCACTTCCTATAAAAGGTTAACCTTGAGAAGAATGGGAATCCCAGAACACTTAATTGTCCTTATGTGAAACCTTTACATGGATTAGGAAGCAGTCTTCAGAATAGAGAAAGGAAACATTGCGTGGCTGAAAATCAGAAAAGGTGTACATCCAGGATACATCCTATCTGTATACTTTTTAATCTATATGCAGAACAGATCATTCGGGAGACTGGATATTATGAGGAGAAATGTGACATTAGGATTGGAGTAGACTCACCAACAATGTGCTATGAAGATGACACAACCTTGTTTGCTGAATGAAACTGAGGAGAACCTCAAGTTATTTGCTGCAGAAAGTCAAGAACTGTAGTCTTCAATGTGGATTGAAGCTCAACATTAAGAAGACAGAAAGATTCTCACCATTGGACCAACTGGCAGCACCATGGTAGATGGAGAAGAGATTGAGACTGTTAACAGCTTCAGTTTGTTTGGTACCACAATTAATACTTTTTGTACCAGTAGCCAGACAATCAAAAGATAAATTGCATTGGTATATCTGCTGTCTCCAGACTCTCAGGGACTACTTCAGAGTACTGAGAAGCAATGATGTCGGTCTAGAAACTAAGATGTGTTTGATCCATGCCATGTCTTCACAATTACTTCACAATTACTTGCTATGCATCAGAGAGCTGGACAGTGAATAAGGATGATAGAAGAAGAATTGATGCCTTTGAGTTCTGGTTCTGGAGAAGAGCACTGAATATACAATAGATTGCCAAGAGTACAAATGAATATATCCTGGAGAGGGTGAAATCAAGCTGCTTATTGGAGGCAAGGATTTTGAAGCTTTATCTCACATATTTTGGGTATGTGGCCAAGAGGGACCAGACCTTGGAGAAGGACATCATTCTTAGAAAGATGGAGGGACAACAAAGGAGAGGAATATGCCAGATGAGATGGATTGACACAATAACTAGAGTAATGGGCTTATGGATGTCAGAGGCAGTGAGATTGGGTCAGGATAGAGAAGCATTCAGAACTATTATACATAGGGTTGCTATGAGTTGTAAGTGACTTGATGGAACATAACAGTAACAACAACAACAACAACAACGACAAGAGCAGATTCTTTATGCTGTTTTAGTAGTACTTTTGCTTGTTACTTCTTATGAGAAGCATAGCTAACTTTGTTCAATTCCACTGTAAGGAAGCCCTTTAGGCCATGTTCTGAATTTAAAGTCAAGGAATCTGAGAAAAGAAAGTTACGATTCTTATCACCGCCATTCTACTCACCGGTTAATTTATTCTTGACTTTTGTGAGTTTCTTTACTGCATAAGAACTTCATTCATTCAATATAATTTGATTTACTCATAACATTTCAGGAAAATAACTTCTAGGAAGAAAATGGGATCTGTCAGCATTTGATTTATAAAATTGATGATAATATTGGTTTCGAGAAAGTACATAACAAATTAGTTTTACTTTCTTTCATCATCTGATGACGATTAGAACAAACTGTGTTATAATAGGGATGACACCAAAGACTTACCAAGCTCAGTGATAGGTTGTAGATTTTATTTTATGAAAGCATCCTTGACTTAAAGATTTTGCAGTATTTGTGAGAGATGTAAAAATTAACTATGTTAACAACACCAAAATAATGTAAATATGATTCAGGAATATAAATGACACAGTTTGTGGAGTGTTTGGAGACATAGACAAAGCGAAGACAAGTGGTAGTAGCTGAAATAGATCTCAAATACAAATTTAGCTGTTAGGAACAGGGACCAGACTGTCCTAAGCAGAGAGATGCATGAGAAGTCCATTCAGCATGTCAAAATATAGAAGCAGGAAGGGAGCTCTGGTGGCCTAGTGGCAAGAAGCTGTGTTGCAATCCCAAAGACATGCAGTTCAAATCCACCAGATAGAAGCTTCACTAAAGAAGGTGGTGCAATCTCCTCCTGTGCCAGTTAGATCTGATTCAACTGTGCACACTAAGGGAAAAAACACAAAAAAGAGAAAAAAATATGGAAAAGCAAGAAAGGGAATTGGGATATTAGACAGGGTTACTGGGACCTCGATAAGAGCCCACTGAGTTATGCATTTCTCTATAAAATAAATCTATCCGTGCCAAAGCAAAGGCCATTAGTAGCAAGTGTTGTTGTTAAGGTGCCACTGAGTTGACCAATAGATGTGAACCTTGTCCTATCCTGTGCCGTCCACATCATCTCTGACATACCAGAGCTCATTGTTACAGTCACCGAGTCAATCCATTTAGTTGAATTCCTTCCTCTTTTTCTCTGCCTTTCTACTGTTCCCAGCATGATGGCTTTTCCCCCAGGAACTGGCCCCTCCTGACAACATGTTCAAAGAAAGTTTCATCATTCTTGTTTCTAAGGAGCACCTTAGAGTGATACAATCAGATCCACATTTTAAGAATGAAAAATAACTTTTCTTCCTGTTTACTCTCCCGATCTTTCATCTTGACCTGTATTGGCATATTAATCAACTGATCTTTCTGTACCATGTACTGGTGAATTGCTAAGAGATGGGAACTAAATGTGATATATGATGATGAAGATAAATTGAATGACTTTTTGAGGCATTTAAGTAATTTTGGTTCTTATAGTTGAATATCATTATTGTTACGTGCTGTTGTGTTACCTGTGATGCATAGAAACCCTATGGACAGCAGCTCTGACCCCTCCCATGTCCTGAACCAGGTTTACTAATTCTGACACACCAACCTCCATTGCCCCAGTTACTCTATCCATCCATCTCATCTCCTCTCCTTCACTGTCCCTCCACCTATCCACTCATGATGTCCTTCTCCAAGGACCAGTCTCTCCTGTCCACATGCCCAAAGTATGTGAGACAAAGCTTCAAAATCCAAGCCTCAAGGAGAAACTTGGTTTCACTCTCTCCACGACAGACCTATTTGTTTTCTAGGCAGTCCATGGTATGTTCAAGACTCTTCTCCAGCATTACAATTTGAAGGCATCAATTATTCTTCTATTATCCTTTTTCATTATCCAGCTTTCTGAAGCATAACAAGTAAGAAGACCATGGCCTGGATTAGGTGTACCTTAATCTCTAGATTGACATCATTGCTTTTCATCACTTTGGAGAGGTCCCTGAAAAACAGATTTTTCCAATGCAATTTGTCTTTTGATTTCCTGACAGCTGACGTTAAGAGTGTTGATTGTGGAGCTGAGCAAGGTGTAATTGTTAACAACCTCAATCTCTTCTCCATCTATCATGGTGCTTCCAATTGACCCTGGGTGAGAATCTTTGTCTTCTTCATGTTGAGCTTCATTCATATTGAATACTTCTGCAACAAGTGTTTCAAGTCTTCTTCAGTTTCAGCAAGCAAGGTTTTGTCATCTGCATAACAGGTTGTTGATGCATGTTCCTCCAGTCCTGATGCTACATTCCTCCTCAAACAGCCTTGCTTCCCAAATTATTTGTTCTGAATATACATTGAAAAGGTATGGAGACAGGATGCATCCCTGATGCACTGCTTTCCTGATTTAGAATCATGCAGTGTTTTCTTGCTCTATTCTGAGGAATACTTCCTTGTCCAAATACAGATTTCACATAAGCACAATCAAGTGCTCTGGTATTCCCATTTTTCTCAAAGCTTAGCCACAATTTGTTGTGCTCCACACAGTCAAATGCCTTTGCATAGTCAATAAAACACAGACAGTCCTCTGGTACTCCTTGTTTTCTGCCAAGATCCATCTGACATTGACAATAATATCATGATGTCTTCTAAACCCAGCTTGTATTTCTGGTAGTTCTCTGTCAATGCACTCCTGTTTCAGTTGTTTCTGGATAATCTTCAGCAGGATTATGTTAATGTGTGTTACTAGTGATATTGTTCGCTAATTTCCACACTCTGTCTGGTCATCTTTTTTTGGAATGGGGATAAAAATATGGATCTCTTCCAATCAGTTGGCCAAGTAGTTGCCCTTCAAATTTCTTGACATAACTTGGTGAGCAGATTCAGGGCAGCATCTGTTTGTTGAAACACGTCAATTGATATTCCATCAATTCCTGGGGCTTTATTTTTTGCCAAGTCTCTGAAGAGCAGCCTTAACTTCCTCCTTCATCACCATTGCCTATTGATCATACGTTGTTTCATGAAATTCTTCTGTGTCCACCAATATCTTTTGGTACAATGACTCTGTATACTCCTTCCATCTTCTTTTAATGCTTCCCTAATCATTCAATATTCTGCTCATAGCATCCTTAACCATTGTAACTTGTGGCTTGAATTGGTTCTTTACTTCCTTCATCTTAAGAAAGGTTAGTGAGTTCGGCCCTTTTAATTTTCAGACTCTAGCTCATTGCACATTTCGTTTTAATGCTTTGCCTTGTCTTCATGATCTGCCCTATGTAACCTTCTGTCCAACTCCTTAACTTCTTGATTTCTTCCCTTTGCTTTGGCTTTTCGGCACCCTAGTGCAATATTTAGAGTCTCTTCTGATATTCATTTTGGACTTTTCTTGTTCTTCCTTTCTTGTAATGACTTTTTTCATTCTTCAGGAACGATATTCTTGACATTTCCCCACAGCTCATCCGGTCTTTGTTCACTAGTGTTCAAGGCTCAAATGTATTCCTGAGCTGGTTTTTAAATTCAGGTGTGATAGACTAAAGATCAAATTTTGATTCCTGTGGATACAATTTAACCTTCTTTAGTTTTAATTTGAACTTACATATGAGCAGTTGAGGGTCTGTTTCACAATCAGCACCTGACCTAGTTTTTACTGCTGATTTTGGATTTCTGCAATGCTTCCTTCCACAGATGTAACCAATCCTGTGCGTTCTATCAGGTGAAATCCATTTGTATAGCCTGCATTTATGTTTCTAAAAGGCATTTGCTATGAATAAATCATTGACTGTACAGAATTCTATCATTCTATCCCCAGCCTCATTTCTGTCACAAAGTCCATATTTTCCGACTACTGATCCTTTCTCTTAGTTCCCAAATTCCAGACACTCATTATCAAGAAGACAAAGATTCTCGCCACTGGACCAATTGGCAGCGTCAGGATGGATGATGAAGAGATTGAGAGTGTTCACAGCTTCACTTTGCTCGGCTCCACAGTTAACACTCTTGGTACCAGCAGTCAGGAAATAAAAAAGTGTATCGCAATGGGAAAGTCTGCCGTTAGGGACCTCTCAAACGTACTCAGGAGCAACAGTGTCTCTCTGGAGACTAAGGTGCGCCTGATACAGGTCATGGTATTTGCAATCGCTTGTTATGCATCAGAGAGTTGGACAATGACTAGGGAGGACAGAAGGAGAGTGGATGCTTTTGAGCTGTGGTGCTGGAGAAGGGTACTGAATGTCCCCTGGACTGCCAGGAAAACAAACAGATTCATCTTGGAGAGGATTAAACCAAGCTACTCCTTGGAGGCAAGGATTCTGGGGCTTCGTCTGACATACTTTGGACATGTTGCCAGGAGGGACGGGTCCTTGGAGAGGGACATCATGCTTGGGAGGGTGGAGGGACAACGCAGGAGGGGAAGACCCTCTATGAGATGGATTGATTCGGTGACTGGGGTAATCGGGATGTGTGTGTCAGAGGCGGTGCGATTGGCGCAGGATAGAGCAGGGTTTAGAGCTGTTGTGCATAGGGTCGTTATGAGTCGGAAACGACTCGATGGCACATAACAACAACAACAACATTATTAATACATCTTGGTTACATGTCTGATCTATTTCTGGCTGCAATAGTTAGTAGAAATCATGTTTTCCATCCTCTTTGGCTCTGGTTTTAGGCACATACATTTGAGTGATAGTAGTTTTAACAGGTCTTCCTTGTATGTATATGGATATTATCTTATCACTCACAATATTGTGTTTTAAGATAGATCTAGATATAGTCTTTTTAACTATGAAAGCAATCCATTTTTTCTTACCTTTTCATCTCCAGCATAGTAGATCATATGATCATCTGGTTCAAAATGTCCCATGCCAATCCATCTCATTTCACTAATATCTAATATGTCAATATATATGTGTTCCATTTCTTTCTTAACAATGTCTACTTTTCCTACATTCATGTTTCTCACATTCCACATACCAATTATAAGTTTCTTCTTAAAACTGCTCCTCCTCCTTTGTATTTCCAAATTTGAGGGCTCCGTCTCAGTTGCCGCATCTGTTAGTCTCTTCTACGTGTGCTCTGCTATACATAGGGTTTTCAAAGGCCTGTTATATGTCAGAAGTGGATGACTAAACTTTCTTTCTAGTGTGTCTTAATTTGGATGCTTAGTATTAGAACAATATCTGACAAACAAGCATTTTACTGAGAAGATGAAAGACACTCTCCTTACAGAAACAATCTGGAACAATCAATACATTCACTGTCCCCCCAACCCAAGCACATTTCTCTTTTCTCTTCCCTTTCCCTGCAACATCCCCATTCCTGGCACTCCCTCCTACCTGGTCAAATCCTCCCTTCTCCAGGATCCTCTTGATACAAAGCTTAGTCTACAAGTCACTTCTGTGATGTCTTGCACTATACACACTACTGGTCTCCCACACTGTCTGAACTCTTGTTTAGGAGGATGTAAGTCCAAATTCCATATACCAACTTCAAGGAAATATTTTGCTTGAGGTAGTACTGAGGAAAATTTCTTGCCACTGAGCAACTGTTAAGTCTTGAGACTTAGTGTCTCTCTTTACACTGCTGTCATAATATGACACTTTCCAAGGTCCAGATAGGTCTCTTCTAGATCTGATATGGTTTGGCCGTCAGGCCTGAAGCGGGTTTAAGACTGAATGTCTGTCCTGAAATCCTGATATTAATGAAGCTGATGGACTTCTTAGAGAATGGGTGTTACCTGATTAAGAAGATTGTAGGGCAGTCTCAGATCTTGTCTTTTGCTTGTGCGAAATTATGGGGTTCCCCATGCTGAATTAGGAGGTCAAAGTTGAAAACCCAGACCCGAGGTATGTGTTGAGCCCCACTGTTTCTGAAGCAGATTTGACACTTAATAGCAACTTATATTTATCCATTTGCTTTTCTCTTTGTAAGGCATACACACTGACATCAATTTCTTTACATCTTTATTATATTAAACTTTGCCTGATGAAAAGTAAAAAGCTAAAACCAGTAAGCTTTGAATTGATCCCAACTCATGGCAAGTCTTGGTGTACTCTGCTTTACACTCTACACTCCAAGTGTGCTCTACCAGAGTGGAACTTTGCCCAACCCAGAGTGTTGACCCTTGGCATATTCCAGCGATTCCTGATCAACAGGAGGTGTTCAATAAATTGACCATATAAATACCCCCCAAATTTAATTAGACAACCTTTATCCTTGGCAGGATTTCACTGCACTAGAATAGACCAAAACTCAAGGAAATTATATAAATGAATCTTTATATATGATCTCACTCAATTTAATGGAATTATTTTTCTAGTTCACTTAAACCTTACACTCACTAAACAAGTAATTATGAACAAATAATTTGTATTAGATAGTCCTGAGTTTTCTTCTGTGTCAGATAATCAATTTTTTAAATGGAAAAATATATACAGGGATCAGACTTAGAAAATTAACCATAATCCAAGGAATATTATTATGTATACATACTGCTGTGTATAATAAATACTATT
>NW_006400085.1:425973-427396 GCF_000299155.1 Elephantulus edwardii
TGCTTTGGCTGCTCTGGGCAGGTTTGAACCAATAGTCTTTCACCTATAAGTCAAATATTTAACTATTTGAGCTACTAAGGGAATTCAAGAGTCCACATAAGACAAGGTAAAAGTTCAGTAAAGATAATTTAATTGTAATATTTACTTATTCAGTACATGGATATTTGGAACATTATTTAAAATAAGATGTAAAGAAATAGACTTGCTTTAAAAATAAAGCAAAAGCACAAGTTTACTTGTTAAGTACCAGAACTTGGGGTCTAGATTACCCAGCTTAAAATCACATCTCTGAGTTTCTGTTTTTGCATGCAAAATCATGATTTTAATAGTACCATATTATGTAATCATCATAATATCTAAACAAATAAAAGTAAAATGCTCATTTAAATGAACTAAATTATAAAGAAAAATGCCTAGTAGTAAGCACTCAGTGTACCTTACCTACTTGTAATTATAAATAAACATCAGGTTTGACACATCCATGAGTATTAGATTAGTCTGGTAATCAGTGTTATACACTAATAATTTAAGAGTATTTAAAATAACTTTGTGTGCAAATTCTCATCATCATTGCAACACACAATATGAGAAAATCTAGAAAACTCTGGGTTCCATAGTCCAAAGTATTACTCATTGTACTCCGAGGCTTGCTTTATAAATCACATGTTTGATTAAGCAGGATAAATGCAGCATCTTCCATGGCAGCAAGTACATGTGAAGGAAGTGTGCACATACATTCCTCAGATGCCAGTGAAAATAAGGATTCCAGAATCTGCACTGTGCTCAAAGTCCCCACTGTTGTTGATACACATGGTATCTGATGAGCTTTGGAGAAATACTATTCTTCAAGGGAATTCAGGTGGAATCCTCCACAGGAACAGGGCTGCTAGGATAAAGGAGGTGCTTCTTTAGCAGTGTGAACCCACCAGCGGCTCCAAGGAGGAAAGATGGATATTTTCCTCCCTCCTCCATGCAGTTTATAACCTCATAAATTCAGCAGAGGGTCAGTTCATTTTTAATTCATTTTGACTAGATGGCAATGGATTAATTTTAAAAAAGAATGAAGTGTGTGTTAGATAAAGAAAACCATGAATTTTGAATATTAGTGCTTCTAAGATGTATATTGGCAAAGGAAAAGTATAAATTTTTGAAGTGGTAAGGATAGTTTCATAAATTTTCAGCTCATGTAAACTGGAGTCTTGGGTATGGAGAGGGAAGTTATGCTCCTCGTTCTGTGCCAATGAAGAGATAGATACAATGATGACAAGTTACAATTGGTAGCAATAAGAAAGTTAATGAAACTGAGTCATAAGGAAATTATTATCAAAACCAATCAATATAGATTGATTATTTCTAAATAAAATATTTTGTTGTTGTTAGGAACCATTAAGTCCAGTATATTCATGTTGTTATTGTTGTCATG
>NW_006400085.1:428252-439007 GCF_000299155.1 Elephantulus edwardii
GGAAGTGTTCTGCAGGTTCCTATTCTTCTCAAGGTTAGCCACAATTAGTTGTGATTCACACAGTCAAATAACTTTGCATAGTCAAGGAAATACAGGCAGACTTTCCTCTGGCACCCTATGCTTTCTACCAAGATACATCTGACCTTGGTGATAATGTCTTTAGTGATATGGACTCTTCTAAACCAATTTATATTTCTGGTAGTTCTCTATTATTGTACTGTTCCAGTTACTTTTGGATTATCAGCGGGATTTTACTTGCTTGACCATAATAATATGACTTAAACCAACCCTATAAACAACATATCTGAATGCTGTTCTATTCTGTGCCATTCTCACCATCTCTGATACACTTGAACCCATAGTGATCACTATGTCAATCTATCTCATTTGAGGTCTCCTTATCTTTAATAAAACATTTTATTTACTATATATTAGCAAAAGATGTAAAAATAAAATAACAAATGCTTATTTTAAAAAATTATTTAGAATATAATTATGGAAAAATTTTTACTCATTAAAGGGTCCTTTGTCCTGTACCTATATCTTTGTCTGCATTTATCAGTCAATAGGTATGTTACAAAGTGTAGAAAAGAAATCACTTCCTGAAAATCAAGACAATCTTCTTCTGAAAAAGATACCAAACATCTCCTTGCCAACAGGGACCAGATAAGGATGCCTACTTTCACTGCTCCTCTTCAATATTTTATTGGAAGTTCTTATTCAATATTGAATTGAGAATACTTGTAAGGGCAATACAACCAAGAAGGAAATAAGAGGGGTTTAGAAGAGCAAGGGCATGGTAAAACTTTCACTGTATGCAGATGATATAGTAGTATACACAGAAAACACCCAGGACTCAATAGAAAAACTGTTAGAAATTGTAGATCAATTTAGTAGAATTGCAGGATACAAGATCCCTATATACAAAACTCAATATGATTACTCTATAAAAAATAAAGGAAATATATAAAATGAAACTTAGAAAACAATAGCCAACCACAAGTTGAGATCCTTGGGAGCATATGTAACTATGAAAGCAAAAGACCTTTATAAGGAAAACAACAAAACACTGCTGACAGTAATAGTGAGAGACCCAACTAAGTAGAAAAATAGTCCCTCTTCATGGACAGGAAGACTCAATATAGTGAAAATGACTACCCTACGAAAGCAGTGTACACATTTAATGCAATCCCAACACAGATATCAGATTTATTTTTCAAAGAGTTGGAAAGGCAATTGGGAAGTTTATTTGGAAAGGGAAGAGGCTCCAAATAAGCAAAGCACTTCTGAAAAACAAAAATGAAGTGAGAGGCATAGCAGTTCTTGATCTCAAAACCTACCACATAGCCATAATAAGCAAAACAGCATGTTACTGGTACAATGACAGACACAAAGACCAATGGAACAGAATTGAGAACCCAGAAATTAACCAAACCTACCTACAGTCAATTGTTATTCCACAAGGAAACAAAATCTACCAAATGAGGAAGAGTCAATTTCTACAAATGGTGCTGGCAAAACTGGACATCCACCTGCAGAAAACTAGAACAGGATCCACATCTCATACCATGCACACAAATAAACTCAAAGTGAATCAGAAACCTAGAGGTAATGCCCCAAATCATAAAGATCACTAGAGACAAAATGGAACCAAGCTCAGAAGGCCTAGCCTATTGTACATATGGACTTGCAAATACAGCCAGAAATGAATAAGCAGGAGATTATAACATTGGCATGGGACCTTCTGGAGATTAAGTCCCTGTGTGCATCAAAAACTTTTTCTAATGAGTTGTAAAGAAAACCTACTGACTGTGATAAAACATTTGACAATGTCATCTCAGACAAGAATATTAAAATGAAAGTTTATAGACTACTACAAGACCTTAATAAGAGAGACTCTGATAACCCAGTCACAAAGCGGGTGAAAGACATGGAAGATTTTTCTCAAAGGAAAGCATTTGGATGGCCAACAGACACAAGAAGAAATGCTCAAAATGACTGGAAATCAGAGAAATGCATATCAAAACCATAATGAGATACCATCTCACCTCAGTAGAAGTGGAAAAATTTAGCAGGACAGCAAGGACAACAAATGTTGGAAAGAATGTGGAGAGATTATAACTCTCCCACACTGTTGGTGAGATTTTAAAATGGTACAACCATTCTGGAAGACAGTTTGGCATTTTCTCAAAAAGCTCAACGTAGAAATCCTATATGAGCCAGTTAAGCCACTGCTGGGTACTTACTCCAAGGAAAATAGAACTGAGATACAATCGGTGACTTGCACACCTATGTTCATAGCAGTGTTACTCACAAAAGCAAGAAAAGGTAAACAGCCCAAATTTCCATCAACAAATGAATAGATTGAGAAATAAGATGAAGCATTAAGGAAGCAACATTTTTGTGAAATTCTAAATAACATAGAAGAGTCTAGAGAGCATTATACTGGATGAACTCAGTTTCATAAGTACAAAGGCTGTATAAAATCATTATTGTAAACATAGAAGGATAACCTGTAAGATGTGTATAAAAATCCAAAAGAGGAAGGGTTGAACAGAACGGTGGAGTGTGACAAGGGGGGAAGTCACTGATCTGGCAGAGTTTCGTGCGTGGAGACAGGGTTGAAGGAATGTAGAAAGATCCAAAGGGGATCTGAAAAGATGGAATAATAGTAGGCATAGATCCATGGTGATTAATTTTATAAAACAGAATGTATAGGAGTGAAACACAATGTGAATGAAGGAATAGGAGAAATACAATTTATGTAAGTGAAATACAATGTATATGAATTTTGCATGCAAACTAATATAAAATAGAAACAAGAAATCCTGTAAAAAAGCCAAAACAAAACAAGGCAAAAAAGAATCAATAGTAATTAAGAAAGAAGTTCAAGCTGCACTGAGAGCATTGACAAAGAGATAAAGCCTTGGGAATTAATGGGATACTAAGTGATATGTTTCAACAAATTGATGTAACCCTGGACATGCTCACTAGTCTGTGCCAAGAAACTTGAAAGAAACCTGTCCAACTGACTGGAAGTGACCCATATTAGTTCCCATTCCCCAAACAGTTAATCCAACAGGATGTGAAAATAACAAACAATATAATATCACGTTGTTTGTTGTTATGTGCCATAGAGTCATTTGCGACTCATAGCGACCCTATGTACAACAGCCCTAAACCATGCTCTATCCTGTGTAAATCTCATTGCCTCTCTTTCTGAAGA
Source organism: Elephantulus edwardii (assembly GCF_000299155.1). Taxonomy (NCBI): domain Eukaryota; kingdom Metazoa; phylum Chordata; class Mammalia; order Macroscelidea; family Macroscelididae; genus Elephantulus; species Elephantulus edwardii. Next base: position 431,479 of record NW_006400085.1, read on the forward strand.
TTATGAAAGAGTACAGAAGAGACCATGGCACCAGAGATATCATTCCTGATGTCAGAAGGATCTTAGCAGATAGCAGAGAATACCATAAGGATACTTATCTGTGTTACTGACTATAAAAAGGCACTTGGATGATGAATAAGGATTATAGAAGATTTGATACATTTGAATTGTGGTGCTGGAGAACAGTGCTGGATATCCAATGGACTGTGAAAAGAACAAAGAAGCCTGTTTTAGAGGAAGTGTGACCAGGGTGCTGCTCTTTAAAGTCAAAGATGAAACTTCGAGCACCCTGTTAGGAGAAGGCAGGGAGAGTTGAAAAGGGGGAGAGTCAGAAAAAGAAATATTCTTAAGATGAATCAATATGGTGACTTTAACAAAGGGTTCGTTCATATCAGAATATCAGGATGGTGCAGGATAGGACAGGGTTCAGGTCTGTCCATAGATAGGGTCATTTTGAGTTTTAGTCAACTTGATGACACACAACAACGGGATTAATTTTAAAATTCTTGAGATATTCTGAGTATGAATAGGTTCAAGATTGCCAGATTTAGCTCATTTTTCCCTTTGAAATCACTGGTACTGTCTTAAGTTATAATTTCACCAAAAGGGGAAAAAGTGCTCTGCAAAAGAGGACATTTAAAAAATGTCATTATTACTCTACAAAGTTTAAAAGTAATTTTAGACACAAAGCAAAAGAAACTCCTCAAGTTTAGGCTGAGGATCAGATTGACTTGTTTTGCAAGGGTGACCCATTGAATGAAATGAAGGGGAATGTCAATTAACATGCGATAAGGTTCTTACCAAAGGCTATCTTTGACAGCTGGATAATTGAAAGTGCAGAGTTGACATCGCTGGTGTGGGTCTTGGTTTTAGACTTGATGTTGATGCTGATGGGCCCATGGTGGCAGTCAAATGATTACAGCCATTTTCAGTTTCTGAACTTTGTTCTGTCAGTCCACTTAGCTCAAAGGGATAGCAGTTATCCATAGACAGAGCTGTTAATCTCCTTCTTTTTTCTTTTTCTTCTCTCCCTACTACTTCTTCTCTCTCCTCTTTGCTTCTCTATTTTTCCTTTTGTATTTTTTAATGTTTTCCTTCTTTTCCAACTACATCTCTATCTTGATTTTTAAATTTGTCAATCTCTTCTCTTCCACTTTCCCTTCATATATTTAGCTCACTATAAAGCTCTGTGGTTGAAGGATGAAGTCTGGCTTGGTAACATGCATTGAGGTGCTGGATCTGAGTAAGTGAAAATGCAAGTGCACACGACATTAATTATCCTCAGCTTCTCACTTCTCTTCTAATACAGCAAATTCCAGGGAGCTCTGGTGACTAGTGAGTAAAGAATTGAACTGCCAACCAAAGGGAAAAGTTTGAATCCACCTGCTGCTGTGAGTGAAAAGGATGGAAAACCTCCTCCCATGCAACTTATGGCCTGTGAAGAACCCTCAGAAGTGTCAGATAGGAGTTGTTTCTGACTGAACATTGTATAGCATCAACACTATGCAACAACGTAGTAAACTAATTCACCTACCATTTTTAAACTGTCCAACCCTTGGAAGCAAGGATTTTGAGGCATCAAAACAACAACAACAAATAACGTCTAAAAAAAGTATTATCAGTGACAACTGATTAGGACCATTTAACAAGTGGCAAAATATCTGAAGCAACCATACTTTCCATGCCAAATATGTGAAAAGATAATAAATATGCAATTTTGAAACACATACCACTTTACTATGCACCTCAGTAAGTCTTTTAAAAATTAACACATTCTGCATAATTAAAGCAAAGAGAAATATTGGCCCAGAAGGTTAACTTGTCTCTCTTGGGTTTTGTTTTTATCTTATTTGTGTATATACATGCTAAACATTAAAATACAAACTTTTTCAGAGATGAGAACAGAAAGGAACAGATAACACCTGCCCTAAAGCGTTAAGAAATCATGGAAACAATTTTAAGTGCATAACTTAAAGGATTGTAAGATGTGCTCTTGGAGAAGGATATCATTCTTGGGAGGGTGGAGAAACAGCAAAGAGGAAGACTCTCAACGAGATGGATTGATTCAGTGACTGGGATAATGAAGGTAGGGTGTCAATAAGGTTGGCACAGGATAGAGCATGTTTCAGGGCTGTTGTACATAGGATTGCTATGAGTTGCAAGCAATTCAATGGCACATAATAGCAACAACAACAATAACAGTAAGCACTCTCCATGGTCCTGGCAGGAAGTGAAAAGTACCCTCGCACTGGAACATTGAGAACAGTTTTACAAGATGTGCTCTAGATTTTAACAACCAACCAAGAAGAGTGCAGTCCCTGGGACTAGTGATTGGGAATTATTACTCCTCCTAACATAACCCACCCAAGCATTGAGGACTCTCCTTCATAGGGTCGCTATGAGTCGCCTGACTCGATGGCACTTAACAACAATAACATCAACATAGAGAGAGATCAGCTGGCCCAGTGGACGGAAGGCAATGCTACCAAGCCGAAGGTGGGTGACTTTTACTCTGCCGCCCTTGGGCCTGTCTTTCATTGTTTTTGTTCAGATATTCCTCTATGTCGTATAGCCCTGGTGTACAAGTTGTTGTACAGCAGTAACTTGTGGTTGCTATGAGGCTAAACACTGTGACACTGATGTGTCAAATGCGTTAATAGCTGGTTACCCAATGTGGACAGAGAGTGGGCTGGAGCTCCCCGATTAAAACAAGCTTGGAAGGAGGAGTGGCATCCACTTCCATAATAGCTTGCCTCTGGAAACCCTATGAACCTGGAGAGAGGATGAAAGGCACCCAAGCATCGAGGACTCTCCTTCATAGGGTTGCTACGAGTCACCTGCGACTCGACGACACTTAACAACAACAACAACATCACCCATGTATAATTTTGTCATGTTCTGGTGTTATACGTGGTGCTAGAAGCTATGTTATAATACTTAAAACATCAATAATGTCATGATTGTTATTGTTGCTAGGTGCCATTGAGTGGAGTATGACTCAGGGCTAACCTATCTTATCCTGTACCATCCTCATCACTCCTGACCATTTGAGCCCATTGCTCCAGTCACTCTGGCAATCCATCTTGCTGAGAGTAGAGTCTTCCTCTCTTTCATTGACAGCCTATCCCCATCTTTCCAAACGTAGTGCCCCTTTTCAAGGCATAGCCTCTCCCAGCTACATGTCCAAAATATATGAAATGAAGTTTCACCATCCTTGTCTCCAAGAAGCACACTGGCTACACTTTTCCATAACATGTATGTATGTTCTTTTGGCAGTCTAATGGGTATTCAGTACTTTTCTCCAACACCACCTCTCAAAAAACATTCATTCTACTTCTGTCATTCTTATTTCATTTTCCAGCTCACATAGCAAGTGATTGAAAAGACTATGACCTGAATCAACAGCACAAATCTTCAAAATGGCATCATTTCTCCTCAGTAATTTGGAGAGTGCCCTGACAGAGAGCTTGTCCAGTGCAATAAATATGTCCCCTGATCAACTGATTGCACGTACAGAGCTAGTTTATTGTGGAGCCAAGTAACATAGAATCATTTCAATCTTTTCTCCAACATCAATCATGATGTTCCTTCTGGTCCATTGGTCAGGATTTTTTTTTCTTCTTCATGTTGAAATTCAATCCATATTGAAAACTGTGGTCTTTGCTGTTCTGTAGCAAGCGTTTAAAGCTGTTCTCAATTTCAGCAATCAAAGTCGTGTCATCTGAAAAATCAAGCTGTTGAAGAGCCTTCCTCTGATCCTGATGCCACATTCTTCTTCACAGAGTCCAGCTTCTTGAATGATTTGTTCAGCAAACAGATTGGAGAAAGGATACAACTCTGAATTACACTTTCCCTGATTTTAAACTATGCAGGGCTCCCTTGTTCTGTTGGACAACAAGTTCTTGGTCTAGGTATAGGTTTTGTATGAGTATAATTAAGTATTCTGGGATTTCCATTCTTCTTAACGTTAGCCATAGCTTGTTATGACCTACACAGTCAAATGCTGCATAGTCAATAAAATGCAGATAGACATTCTTCTGGTATTCTCTGCTTTCAGTCAGGATCCATTAACAACGATACATGCTTCCTAATTAAATAAGCATCAGTTTGTCTTATGATAGCTTTTTGTGCTATGTATTATTGCCATAAAGTAATATTTATAGGTCACAACGTGTTTACTGGAGAAACTCAATATCAGCAGTCAAAACTAGACTCAGTGCTGATTGTGAAAAAGACCATCAATTGTTCACCTGTAAGCTCAAGTTGAATTTGCAGAAAATGAAAGCAACTTTATAAGACCCAAGATTTTGAGTCTGTCTCATTGGAATTTAAAAATCATCATAATAGATTTGAGATATTGAACACAAGTTGTCTAAGAATAGATGAATTATGAGCTGACATAAAAAATGTAATCCATGAAGAAAGCAAAAGGTCATTATAAAAACAGGAGAGGAAGAAAAAATAAAAATAGATGTGAGAAGAGACTTTGAAAGTTGCACTAGAATGATGAGAAGCCAAAATAAAGAAAAAGAGATGAACAGAATATTTCAAAGTGCAGCTTAGGAAGATCAAACAAAGTTTACAATGAAATATGCTGAGAGCTATAATAGGAGAATAAAAAGAACAAAAAGAACTCACTCCGCATTTATAGAGGTAAAATTACTAAAGAACAAATATAGATACAGACGATACTAAAAACCTCACTACTGGTGAGTCAGTTTCTGGCTCATAGTGACCCTCCATTCAGATTTCCGAGGTGTAACTCTTAATAGGAATAGACTACCATCTTTCTTTCTGTAGGAGTGACTGATGATATGAAATAGCAGATAGTGTTGCTTAAATACTGCCTTCATTATCTCCACCACACCAAACTTTGTTCTTAAATCTTACACTCAGAAATTCCTATTTATGGGAAAGTTAATACAAATGTCTCCTCTTGGTGAAACATCTCTGTGCAATGTTGAAGAAAAAAAGATGCTGGCAGAGAAGCATGTTGAGAATTACTATGAATAGGTCAGTGGGGTTTAGGCTGAAAATATACTAAGAGGTTGTACTTTAAAAGTACTATCTGAATTGAAATGAATGAATCGAACAGTCACTTGAAGCTTTTTGTGTAATGTAAGAGAAGTAGAGGTAGGAGGATAATAACACAATTGATCAAGAATCATAGAAGAATAAAGAATAAGATAAAACTGATCCAAGCCATAGTTTTAGTACAATTGTCCAAGAATCATAGAAGAACATATGGGAAGTAGAGAGGACTCAGAGTCATTTCCTTGGTCAGATTCAGACCTTCTCCTGGACTGAAAAAATGATAAGGTGATTGCTAGTACGTCTCCTTTTCACCTTGATCTGCTAAAAGCTGTTCCCCACTATTTTACTGCATCAGGACCAAGCCCCTGGACAATATTTCCTAAACTCTTGAAATAAGAATAAGAACCTTACACTGAATGACTAAAATTATCTGTGTCACGTCTTAATACATTACAGTTGCCACACATTTAAAGGCATTTTTACTATGTAGATCATAACAAATTATGGCTAACACAGATCAAAGAGAATCCCAGAGCACTTAACTGTACTTGTATGACACCTAGATTTAATCTAAGAAGCTGTTGTATGAATGGAGGAACGGATCACTGCATGGTCTTAAAATCAGGAAAAGTATGTGTCAGAGTTGTAGCCTTTCTTCATACCTATTCAATTTGTTTGCTGAGCAAACAATTTGTGAAAACTCTTTGAAAAGGAATGTGGCATCAGGATTAGAGGAAGACTCATCATCAGCCTGCATTTTGTAGATGATACCATCTTGCTTGCTAAAAGTTAGAAGTACTTAAAATGTTTGCAGACTTCAATATAGATTACAGCTCAACATTAAGAAAACAAAAGTGCTCACCACTGGGTGAATAGGCAACATCATGATAGATGGAGAAAAGGATCTAAATTGTTAATGATTTCATCTTACTCAGATAAACAATCAACACACTTAGTACCAGAAGTCAAGAGATTAGGAGACTCATGGTTTTGCCAAGTGGAGCGCAGAGAAGCCAAAGCACAAGGAAGAATTCAAGATACTAAAGATTTGAATAGAAGATTTCAAAAGGCAGCACGGGATACAAAGCAAAATATTACAATGAAATGTGCAAGGAGTTGGAGTCAGAAAATCAAAAGGGCCGAACTCCCTCAGCATTTCTTAAGCTCAAGGAACTGAAGAACAAAGTCAAACCTCAAGTTGCTATAATAAAGGATGCTTTAGGCAGAATGTTAAATGATCCAGGAAGTATTAAAAGAAGATGAAAAGAATATACTGAGTCACTGTATCGAAAGGAATTGGAAGACACAGAAGAATTTAATGAAACAACATATGAACAAGAGTCTATGGTGATGAAGGAAGAAGTTCAGGCTGCTTTGAAGGAAATGGCAAAAAAATAAGGCTCCAGGAATAGATGGTATATCAATTGACATATTTCAGCTAACAGATGCTGCCCTGGACGTGGTCACCAAGTTGTGCCAAGAAATCTGGAGAACAACCACTTGGCCAACTGACTGGAAGAGATCTATATTTGTTCCCATCCCAAAGAAAGGTGACCCAACAGAGTGTGGAAACTATAGAACAATCTCATTGATTTCACATGCAAGCAAGATTCTACTGAAGATTATCCAAAAACAACCAGAACAACACATCAGCAGAAAACTGCCAGAAGCCCAGGCTGGGTTTAGAAGGGGTTGTGGTACTAGGGATATTGTAGCTGATGTTAGATGGATCTTAGCTGAAAGCAGGGAATACCAGAGGAATGTCTACCTGAGTTTCATTGACTATGCAAAGGCATTTGACTGTGTGGATCATAACAAACTGTGGCTGACTCTGAGAAGAATGGGAATCCCAGAACACTTTATTGTTCTATTGCAAGACCTACACTTCAGTCATAACTATTATTATATACAGTCATCAGAACAGAGCAAGAAAATACTGCATGGTTCAAAATCAGGAAAGATGTATGGCATGGATGCATCCTATCTCCATACCTTTTCAACCTGTATGCAGAACAGATTACCTGGGAGGCTGGGCTCTATGAGGCGAAATGTGGCATCAGGATTGGTGGAAGATCTATTAGCAATCTGCGTTGTGACAATATGCAGATGAAACAATATGCAGATGACAGAACCCTGCTTGCCGAAACTGAGGAGAACCTCATGCACTTGCTGCAGAGGGTCAAGGACTGCAGCCTGCAATATGGATTGAGGCTCAATGTCAAGAAGAAAAAGATTCTCACCACTGGACCAATTGGAAGCATCAAGATGGATGGTGAAGAGACTGAGATTGTTCACAGCTTTAGTTTGCTTGTCTCCACAGTCAACACTCTTGGCACCAGTAGCCAGGAAATTAAAAGGCTCATTGCCATGGGAAAGTATGCTGTTAGGGACCTCTCCAGGGTACTGAAGAGCAATGGTGTCTCTCTGGAGACTAAGGTGCATCTGATAGAGGCCATGGTCTTTGCAATCACTTGTTATGCATCAGAGAGTTGGAC
>NW_006400085.1:439257-441560 GCF_000299155.1 Elephantulus edwardii
GGATGGGAGTGTCAGAGACAGTGCAATTGGCACAGGACAGAGCAGAGTTTAGGGCTGTTGTACATAGGGTCGCTATGAGTCGCAAGTGACTCAACGGCACATAACAACATTTGTCAGGAACCTCTCCAAAATACTGAAGATCAATTATGTCAGTTTTAAGACTAAGATGTGCCTGATTCAGGCATGGGCTTTTTAATTCCTTGCTACACATCTGAGAGCTAAAAAATGAATAATGATGACAGAAGAAGAATTGATGTCTTTGAATTGTTGTGTTAGAGAAGAATACTGAAAATCTCATGAATTACCAAAAGAACAAACAGATCTGTCTTATGAGAAAATGTAGCCAAAGTGCTCCTTAAAGACAAAAATGGTGAAGCTTTATCTCTTATAACCTCATTCTTGGAAAGGGATATCTTGCTTGGAAATATAGAAGGTCAGTGAAAAAGAGGATAATCCCAACTAGATAAATTGATGCCATGACTGCAGCAGTGGTCTCAGTATGTCAGAGATAGTGAGAATGACACAGAATAGGACAGGGCTCTGGGCTGTTGTTCACAGGGTTGTTATAAATCATCTTAAAATTGATGGCATCGAACAGCAACAAGAAATCACACAGTAGAAGATTGCCCATATTTCTCTCCTGGAGCAGCTGATGGATTCAAACTGAAAGCCTTTGAGTTGGCAGCACAACTCCTTATCAGTAGGCCACCAGAGCTACCTTGTTGGTAAAGAATAGTGTCATATATGACAAATCAGTGGGTTAATAGGGACTATAAGGAGTTCAATAATCAGCTCACATAACTGATTACATTTTTATAATAACCATCAGATATTTAAATAAAAACTCATTTCCATTTAGTCAGTTCTGACTACATCAGGCCTATATGACAGGGTAGAGTTATTCCACAAGGTTTCTAGGACTGTAAATCTATGGAAACAAACTGCCAGATCTCTCTTGCCAGGAGCAGCTGGTGAATTAGAACTGCCAAACTCTTAGTAAGTAGTCCAGCACTTAATCACAGCACCACCAGAGCTCCTAAGATAATTGTATGAGCAAAGAAAATTCTTTCCTACAAATGTTTCTGAAACAACTGAATTTCCACATGCTACACAATTAATTTTAATCCTTGCTGTTTTAGATTGAAGTGTATTCCCAAGTCAGTTTAAGTCCCAATTTCATCAAATGGCTAAGACTTTGTTTAGGAAAGCCGAGTTTTTCTTTGCAGATATTATCAGTTAAATTGAAAATGCCATCCTGGAGTAAAGGGACTCTTAATTCTGACTCCTTCTGAGCTGTGTTTTAGCAAGTAAAAGAATAGACATAGAAACAGAGATACACATGTGCAGAAGGCAGCAAGAGATGGTCTATCTATGAATCAAGAAATGCCAAGGAATGCCTCTAGCTACAGAAGCTGAATTAAACAAGGAAAGATGCTCCTCTAGATGTGCTGAAGAGACAGCATGGCCACAGCAACTTGAATTTGGACATCCAAACTCCAGAATTGTGAGAAAATACATTTCTAATCTTTAAATCCAACCACTTGCATGTAGTTTTGAGGTTATGTGTTTAGTTTTGTTTTTCAACATCACAGGAAAATCATACTATAAGCAAAAAATATTTCAAGGGCAATCAAACATCTAATTGAAGAACTAAAAGGATACCAATAATGTGAGTGTGCGTTAAGCAATGATTTCTTAGATCTGACACCTAAAGCACGAGTGCTTTGGATTTGTTTTATTAAGCTACTGTCTCCATCTTCTCATTTGAATACTAGTATCTTTTATTATCCCATTTTGTATTAGAGGGTTACCTTAAACTGGCTCAGAGAATGTGCATTTCTCCAAATAGTTTGTTTCTCCACTGCTCTCTCTCTCTCTCTCTTTCCCTCTCATGTTGGTTTACATAGAAATATCTGGTGTGAAAACAATACATACGAATTTTATGAATTTTTATGTAAAGCAGTATAAAACTAAACAAAAAAGAGGAAGTGGTTTGGCTTTTTTTTTAAAATAACATTGATACGTATAAGAAACCCCCCATAATAATCGTATTTCCCACTATCCTTCATTCACACTGCGTTTCATATAATCATCCTCATATAGCTAAATCATGCTTCTTGTTGTTAATTATTGTCGAGCTGAGTACAACTCATAGCCACCCTAGGAAAGAAACACCTGAACCCTTGTTCTATAACTATCATCGTTTTGCTGCGTTCACAGATTTTCCAGAAGCATGCAATTTAGGAATTGGATGCTACTCCTGCTTCCAAACCTGAATCAGTCTGGGAGCTTCAGCACACACT
>NW_006400085.1:442315-449418 GCF_000299155.1 Elephantulus edwardii
TGTACCATACATAGAGTTGGAATGGACCCCTAGCTGCCCCTCTGGTGTGTTTTTAGAGGCAGTTAATCTCATGGGAGGAGATTGCCCATCCTTCTTCCGCGGAGCAGTTGGTGGCCTCAAATTGCATACCTTCAGGATTGCAGCACAGCTTCTTGCCACCAGAGCTCTAGAATGACATTTTTGCTCAGCAATTCTTCCTAAAAAAAGGAAAAGAAAAGCACATGTCTACATAAATACTTGTACATGAAGGTTTATATTCATTGCTGTCAAGTTGGAACCAATTCATAGCTTAGTTCCCACTGAGTTGCCAAGCTTATAAATTACATAGAAGAATATTGGCACCTTTTCTCCCATGGAGCATTTGAACTACCAGACCAGTGTGGCCGTTTCCATTGACAACACAATTCTCTATGCCCTACACTACCGGAGCTCTCTGAACTATGCAATAAAAATATTCATAGTAACATTATTTCTTATAGTCATAAGAGAAATAAGAGATGTCCATCATTTGATAAACAGATTTTAAAATTCTATAGTCACAAAATTGGGTATTATTCTGTCATAAAGTGAGCTCTGGTGACCCAGTAGGTTTGACAACCTAAAAGCATATGGTTGGAATCCACCAGGAGAAGGATGAACAGTCTTTTTCTGTGTGAAACCCTGCTGGAGGGTAACCTATGAGTTAGTTTCCACTTGACAGCACATAACAACAACAGAATTCTGTCAAAAAAAGCAATAAAGTGTTGGTACAAGTTAAAACATGCATGATTCTTGAAATATTTTTGCAAATTGAAGCTGGAGAGGTAAAGTAGAGCCTTTAATCTAGTCCACCTCAACTGAAAAATCATCTTAAGAACAGATTCAGGGTATTGATAACCAGTGATGAATACCACAGGAGCTATAAAATGCAATCAAGAATATTATCCATGAAGAGAGCAAAAGGTCATTGCAAAGATAGGAAAAAGATAAAACCAAAAGGGATGTCAGAAGAGACTCTGAAAATGTCATAAAAAATTTGTCAAGAAGGGAAGTGATGCTGAAATAACAAAGCTAAATAAAAGATTTTAAAGGGCAGCTCAAGAAGACAAAGCAAAGTATTAAAATAAATGTGCAAGAGCTAAAGTCAGAGAATAAAAAAGGAAGAGCTCGCTCAGCATTTTTCAAGCTGAAAGAACTGAAAAACAAATTCAAGCCTCAAGTTACAATACTGAGATATATCATGGGCAAAATCTTGAATAATCTAAGAATTAAAAGATGATGGAAGGAATACACAGAATCACTGTACCAAAAAGAACTAGCTGTCACTGGAAAATTTCAAAAAAGCACCATATGGACAAGAGTCAATGGTAACAAAGTAAAAAAATTCAACCTATGCTGAAGATACTGGTAAAAAATAAGGCCCCAGGAACAGATGAGATACTCATTGATTTTTTTTCTTCTATTAACAGATGCTGCTCTGGACATGTTCAGCAGTCAATGCCAGAAAATTAGAGGACAGATGCCTGGCTGACTGACTAGAAGAGGTCCATATTTGTTCCCATTCTCAAGGAAGATTATCTAACAGAATGTAGACATTATCAAACAATATCATTAGTATCACATATAAGCAAAATATTGCCAAAGATCATAAAAATAAGGCTGGAACAGTCCATTGACAGGGTCCTTCCAGAAGTTCAAACTGCATTTAGAAGAGGCACTAGGAATATCACTGTTGATGTCAGATGGATCATGGCTAAAAGCAGAGCATACTAGCAGAATGTCTATTTGTGTTTTATTGATTATACAAATATATTTGTGTGGTCACAACCAACTGTGGCTTGAATTTCAGAATACTGAATTGTGCTCAAGCAAGTTTATACCTAGACCAAGAAGTTACTCTCTGAACAGAACAAGGGACCACTGGATAGTTTAAAAGAGGGAAGAGTCAGGGATGCACAAAGGGTATATCCTTTCTCTATACCTATTCACTCTGTATGCTAAACAAATAATTCATGAATCCAAACTCTATGAAAAAGAATGTGGTGTCAGGATTGGAGGAAACTCATCGACAACCTGCATTATACAGATGACACAACTTTACTTTCTGGGGTGGGAGGTGGATTAGGTGGACCTGAAGTACTTGTTGCAAAAGATTAAAGACTAGAGTCTTCAATGTGGATTGCATTTTAACAGTAAGATAGCCATTATAAAAGGGACATTGCAAAGATAACCGGAGAAGGGGGAGAAGAAGAGAGCAGAGGGCAAAAATTGTGCAACAATGAATGAATATTTAAAGGAAAAATAAGAAACTGGGGAATGGGGAAGGATGGGGAGGGAGGAAAATGTGCAACAATGAATGAATGGAAATCCAACTTTTTGGTAAACTTTTGTTAAAATCACAATTATAATAAGTTTTTGTTTTGTTGGTTTTATTTACATGAAAAGAAGACAAAGGTCCTTACCATTGGGTCAATAGACAACAACATGATAGAGAAAAGATTGGAACTGTTCATTATTTGCTTCACAATCAACATTTTTGATACTAACAGTCAGGAGATTAAGAAACAAATTGCTTTGGGCAAGTCTGCTGCCAGGGACTTCTTCAATGTACTAAAGAAGTTTGAAGAGTAGATGTGTCTGAGTCAGACCATGGTCTATTAAGTTACTTGCTATACATCTGAAGGCTGGACAATGAACAAAGAAGACATAAGAAAAATTGATGCTTTTGAGTGGTGGTGGTGGTGGTGGTGGAGAAGAATTCTGAGTATCCCACGGACTGCCAAGAGAATGAACAAGCATGTCTTGGAGAAGAGGAAGCCAGAATTCTCCTTGGAGGTAAGGATGACAAAGCTTCATCTCTCATACTTTGAGCATGTTGCTAGGAGAGGCTAATTCTTGGAAAAGTATAGCATGCTTGGCAGGATGGAGGGTCAGCAAAAGAGAGGAAGATCCTCATCAAGACAGTAACTGCAGCAATGGTCTCAAGTGTACCAGAGATGGTAAGGATGGCACAGGATAGAACAGGGTTCAGATGTGAGAGAGCATATTGTTTGCACAAGATTATCAGAGACGGTGTAAATGGAAAATTTTATAAATGAAATAAAACTTTCAGCCCATCAGTAGAGTGTTATTAGATAGACCTAAAATGCAAATTAGAGAGCTATAAAATCACTCTTTGGAATTCTTCAAGAACTTAGTAAAATAATGAAAAAATATAGAAAATAAAATGATAAGAAAAATCTGAAATTATCATATTAACATGGCAAAATTTCCAGGATAAAGAAATAAAGATGCAGTAGAGGAAAATATTCCAATCATCATCATCATCATCATCATCATCATCATCATCCATCTTCCTAGAACTGGAAACAAAGATCTAGTCTATTTAGGGAGTTCTGGTGGCCTATTGCTAAGAAGCTGCACTGCAATCACAAAGGCATGTGGTTCAGATCCCCCAGGACCGCGTCTGGAGAAGGATGAAGAGTCTCCTCCTAGGTGACTTACTGTCTCTAAAAGTAAGCTTCAGGGTCATCTATGGGTCGGTTCTTACCTGGCAGCACACAACAACAATATTCTGCTTAGATGAAAATTTTTCTCTGGAGATGAACAGAATATAAAGACATCAGTAATGCAAAACAAAAGCGTAAATGCCTCATTTTCAATAGAAAGTTCCAGATAAAAACTCTACAAAGTTAAAAAAATAAGACTATAACTGAACAAAACTCTGCTTTATATATGCAATTATCACACATATTATTTGGAGAAAAATAAAGAATAAAGGGCAATATCTTAAAAATTCTGAAGAAAAGTACTTTGAACAAGTAATATTATATCTAGATTGGTTGTAATTCAGGAATGGCAGCAAGAAAATATTTCCAAATGTTAAAAACTAATACAGCTTTCAACCCACAAATTCTTATTGAAAGAAATGAAATTAAAACATCTTAGTAAGAATAAAGGTTAAACATCTATATCAAAAGCAAATAGCCAATTTTTTCCTATTGTGTGAGAAGGAATGTGTACCCTTACAAAAGTTATGATCTATTTGAAGGAACTCTCAACTTTAGTCACTTCAGTATAATTATAAATACATGTGGGAATGTTCAAATATGTGTAACCTGAAGATCATTTAAAAAAAGATGTAACAGAGAAAGTGATAATCATCCAAAAAGGAGTGGACAATGGAGTGGGCAGACTCTAGAGAGGTCCCAATGATGCCTGGTGTTCCTGCATTTGTTGTAGTTACCTCCTCTTGAGTGTATGAATGAGCTTTGGAGAAGCAAACTCCAGTGTTGTGACCTGTCTTGTGGGCCACAGGAGAAAGGATGGCTCCAAATGACAGCCAGCAAGAAATGAAACACTACAGTCCAGCAATTTGCAAGGAACTGAATGTTATCAATAACCACATGAGTCTGCAAGTGTTCTTTCTCCAGTGAAATTTCAGATTAGACGACGGACCTTGATCAAAACCTTGTGGGGCACTGAAGAAGAGGACTCAGCTAAACCCTATCTGCTCTTCTCCTTCCTGAAACAACATGGTAGTAAATAGAAGTGATTTAAAGCCACACAGTGCAGTAATATTGTTAAAATGACATAACTAAAGAGGAAGCAAAACATATGAGCAACTAGAAAGCATGAAAAACAAGTACAAAACAATACAGCAAGAATATTTAAGATAGGAATCCAATTATTTGGGAGCAGGAGTGGCATCCACTTCTTAAAAAAACATGCCTTTGGAAACTCTATTCATCATGTCCAGGGTTTTCCTCTCCTGTGCTGACCTTCCAATCATGATGTCCTTCAAGGACTAGTTCCTCTTAGCAACATGAAACAGAGTTTCAAAATTCTTGCCTCCAAGGAGCACCCTGGCTTTACTCTCCCCAGGACTTGGCAGTCCACGGTATGCTCAATACTCTTCTCCAGCATCACAACTAAAAGCCATCGATTCTTCTTTTTTCATCTTTAGTCCTTGTCCAGCTCTCAGACACATTGCAGGCAATTTAAAAGATCATGGCCTGGATCAAGCATGGCTTAGTCTCTAGACAAATATTGTTGGTTTTTCGAACTCGGGAGAAATCCTTGACAGCAGTTTTTCCTAAAGCAGCTCATCTTTTGATTTCCTAATGGCTGGCACCAATAGTGTTGAATGTAGATCCAAGCGAGATAAAATTATTAATAATGTCAATCTCTTCTCTAGCTATCATGATGCTGCCAAATTATCCCAGTGGTAAGAATCTTTGTTTTCTTGATGTTGAAAAGCAATACATCTTGAAGTCTGCAGCCCTTTTACAGTAGTAGCTTCAAGTCCTCCCCAAATTCTGCAAACAAGGTTGTGACATCTGTGTAATGCAGGTTGTTTAGTCTTCTTCCAATCCTGATACCACATTCTTCTTCATAAAGTCCAGCCTCCCAAATGGTTGTTTCACATGTAGATTGAAAATGTATGGAGAAAGGACACAGACCTGTTGCACTCTCTTCTTGTTTTTGAGCCATGCAGTATTTCATTGCTCTATTCTGAGCACTGTTTCCTGGTGTAAGTATAGGTTTCACATTAACACAGTCAAGATTCCCATTCTTCTCAATGTTAGCCACAATTTGTTGTGATTCATACAGTCAAATACCTTTATATAGTCAATAAAATAAAATAGATGTTCTTTTAGTACTCTCTGTTTTCAGCCAAAATCATCTGACATGGGCAATTATATCCCTAGTGCTATACACATTTATTTTTATTTTCACCCAATATAAAATGGACTTAAAATAATATGGTTTTGGTATTGTATACTGTCAAGTCAGAATCCACTAACCCTCCAGTGGGTTTTCAGAGACTGTAAATTGCACAGCAGGAGATTGGGGAGCAGCTGATGGATCTGAATTGCATGCCTTTCTATCAGCAGCACAACTCAATATTAAGACAAAGCTTCTTTAAAATAACATGGTAGGACTGAAAACAAAAACCTAAAAAAGAAACACCAATCAAATGCTAACACAAATGTGTGCTGATGTGGTAATATTAATATAAGGCAAATTTGTTGTTGTTGTTATATGCCTTTGAGTTGCCTGCAACTCATAGCGACCTTATGTACAACAGCCCTAAACTCTGCTCTGTTCTGTGCCAATGTCACCGTCTCAGACACATTTACCCCCATTACTCCAGTCACTGAATCAATCCACCTCATAGAGTGTCTTCCTCTCCTTCCCAAGCATGACATCCTTCTCCAAGGACTGGTCCCTCCGTGCAACATGTCCAAAGTATGTCAGAAGAAGCTTCAGAAACCTTGCCTCCAAAGAGCAGCCTGGTTTAACACTGTTCAGATTGTACTGTTTGTTTTCTTAGTAGCCCATGGTATATTCAATACTCTTCTCCAGCAACACAGCTCAAGGGCACCACTTCTTCTATCTTCCCTAGTCACTGTCCAGCTCTCTGATGAATAGCAAGTGATTGCAAAGACTATGGCCTGTATCAGGATCACCTTTGTCTCCAGAGTGACACCATTGCTTCAGTACTTTGGAGAGGTCCCTAAGAGCAGACTTTCCCATTGCAGTACATTTTTTTAAAATTATTTCCTGGCTGCTAGTGCCAAGAGTGTTGACTGTGGAGCCAAGAAAACTAAAGTTGTTAACAATCTCAATCTCTTCACAATCCATCCTGATACTGCCAATCGGCCCAGTGGTGAGAATTTTTGTCTTCTTGATACTGAGCCTCAATCCATATTGAAGACTGCAGCAACGTATAAAAAGTAAATAGCAGTGTAGTACTCAAAGAAAGATATTTCACACTAGTGACAAGAATGTGTCCTTAAGATAGCAAAAAAGAGAGGGGGGAATGCCCAAATTATCTGTATACCTAAAATACAGCCTATATCTCAAAAAGCTCAGAAGAAAACAGTGGAGCATTTCCATTTCTTAGAAAATTGTCAAATAGACTTTAAGAAAAAAAAAAACAAAACCAATAAAGTTGGCCTTTCTAGCATTCCTAAAAAAGATGGGCAAAATGTTAAACTGTTCTCTTTCCTTTTCCTTTTTGTGATTTAATGAGAGTTGAAGTGAAAAAATTATAGTTTATGCAACGAGAAAGGAGATAAATTTTGATCCAAAGTAACAGAAATTTGTCCTTTCATAGT
>NW_006400085.1:449667-450978 GCF_000299155.1 Elephantulus edwardii
TTTAAAGACCAAGCTGTGTCTGATATAAGCCATGGTCTTTTCATTCCTTCCTATGTTTCTGAATGTTGGACAATGAATAAGGAAGATTGAAGAAGAGCTGATGCTTTTGAATTGTGGTGCTGGAAAAAGAGTACTGAATATTCATTCCACAGACTGCCAAAAGAACAAGCAAATCTATCTTGGGAGAAGTGCAACTGAGCTGTTCCTTAGACTCAAAGATGGCAAAATTTTGTCTCACATACTTTGGTCATGTTGTCAGGAGCCGCCCGTCCATGGAAAAAGACTCTCAACAAGATGTATCAACACAGTGACAGAAACAATTGGTTCCAGCATGTCAGAGATGATGAGGATGGCACCAGGTAGGGAAAAGTTCAGATTTGTGTTCATAAAGTTGTGAGGAGTCAATTCTTCGTCACCTAACAGCAGAAACTATATCTATCTCTTTCTCTCTCTCTCTCGCTTGCTCTCGCTCTTGCTCTTGCTCTAGCTCTAGCTCTATCAAATATAAAACCTGACAACAGAACTAGAAACTATTAGAAAACTGGGGAAAATGTAAAGATAAATATATAGTTATAATAAAAACATAGGAAACAGATCTCCCTCTCTTATGGTGGTAGAAGCAGAACCTTCTCATAACGCACTGTCTGTTAGGAAAGCGTAAATCTCATGGGAGGAGATGCCTGTCTTTCTCCTGCAGAGTCAATGGGTTTCCATGGCCTTTGAGTTAGCAGGCAACTCTCTGAAGACGGAGCCACCAGAATGTCCTCCAGGAATGGCTATAACAACATATATGACAAAACACTGAAGGCAGTTATTGAGTAAAAGCCTTGATTTGCATAGCTATGTCACCAATGAAGGGTGAGAGACTTGAGTTCAGGTCCTCAACAGGGAGTCACCATTGCCTGTCTGTGGGTTTGATGTACTGTGGTGGCTTGGCTTTGTGCTGTTAACCAGAAGGCCAAAGGTTAGAATCTATCAACAATACTTCAGGAAAAAGATAAACAGTCTCCTCCTTTAAAAATTTACAGGCTCACAATGAAAGAATTTTTATTTTACTTTTCAAAGAGAAGAGCAAATTGGAGGAAGGGAGAGTTGGGGAGGGAAAAAAGTGCAACAATGAATGAATGGAAATCCTTAGTCTCTGTAAACTTTCATTAAAATTAATAATAATAAAAAATTTAAAAATGGTGGTATGCATAGGAATCAAATTGATTACATCTACTGAGAGAACTGCTGGAGAAGTTCAATATCAGCTGTGAAAACTAGGCCAGGAGTTGATTGTGGAACAAACCACCAACTA
This sequence comes from Elephantulus edwardii, assembly GCF_000299155.1. Lineage (NCBI taxonomy): Eukaryota > Metazoa > Chordata > Mammalia > Macroscelidea > Macroscelididae > Elephantulus > Elephantulus edwardii. The sequence goes on from NW_006400085.1 coordinate 450,968, forward strand.
CTCACATGCAA
>NW_006400085.1:451613-458620 GCF_000299155.1 Elephantulus edwardii
CATCATGCTTGGGAGGGTGGAGGGACAGCGCAGGAGGGGAAGGCCCTCTATGAGGTGGATTGATTCAGTGACTGGGGTAATTGGGATGGGTGTGTTGGTGGTGGCAGTGCGATTGCCACAGGATAGAGCAGGGTTTATGGTTGTTGTACATAGGGTTGCTATGAGTCACAAGCGACTCAATGGCACATAACAACAAACAACAGTGTAGAATGTATAAAGAAAAATATTTTCAAGTCCTTAATTTGGCAAATATTTCTTAGAATAGACACATGAACTAATCATGAAGGGGGAGATGGCAGGTAGAATCAGATGGGTGAGGATGGGTGGGTATCAGGGGGCAGTAATCATAAGATCACACAGTTGGATGAGAAGAGGGAAAGGAAGAGGAAATGGGAAAGATCTGGTGTGAAAAACAATGTAAATGAACTTTGTAAGCAAACCTTTAAAAATCATCACTGAAGGGGGGGAAGGCATTATTGAGAGAATGAAAGGAAATGAGTTGTGAGAATACATTTAAAGAGCATGTGAAGAATTCCGAGGAATCAAAGTTAAACACCCCAACAATCCAATAACTAAATTTACAATTACTTGAATACTTTGGAAAATTATTTATCTGAGTAGCAAATAAGCAAAGAGAAAAGGTTGTCGGATGACATAACTTATCAGAGAGTAAATATTAAAACTAATTGTAGTTGTTAGGTACTGTCCAGTAGTCTGCAACTTACAGCAACCTCTTGAACAACAGATGAAAATTTGTCTTATCCTGCCCAATCCCTATGCTCTCCAGCCCATTGTAAGAGTCACTGCCACAATTCATCTCTCCTTTTCCTAGCATGACGTCTTTTTTCAAGAACGAGTGTCTCCTGACACCATGCACAATGGATGGGGGACAAAGTTTTACCGCTCTTGACTTTAAGGAACACCGTGGCTGCAGTTCCTTCAAGACAGATTTCTTTTTTCTTTTGGTAGCCCATCAAATCTCATTGTTGTTGTTAGTCCTCTTAATACCAATATTAATAAGAATGTACCTAAACTAACTGAAATGAAGCAGTTAAGCCTTCGCCAATAGGGGATCATTTATATGTAGATTTCCCTCCCCCATTGCTATTGTTCAAGTGTTGTAGGTTCATCTTTTTTGTTTGATTGTTTTATTTTAATTCCAATCACTAGTGTCTGCTTACAGCTGTTCCTCTTTCTATTTTTTTTTTCATACTTGAAGGCTGAGCTTCAGTTGCCATATCTGCTAGTCTAAAATGTGCTCTGTTGTACACAGGGTTTTCAAAGTGATTGAAACATGGAATGTAAGAATCATGAACATAGGAAAATTGGATTTTGTTAATAAGGAAATAGAACACATAAATATTAACATACTAGGTAGTGGCAAGATGAGATAGACTGGCCGGGGATGTTTTGAGTCAGAGATATGATCTACTATGCTGGAGATGAAAAGGTGAGGAAAAATGAGGTTGCTTTCATAGTTAAAAAGTAATTTCTAGATCCGTTTTGAAATACAATGTTGTGAGTGGCAGGATAATATCCATACTTATACAAGGATGTCCAGTGAATACCACCATCATTCAAATATATGCACCAACAACCAGAGCCAAAGAAGAAGAAAAAGATTTCTACCAACTTTTGCAATCAGAGATTGATCAAATATGCAATCAAGATGCATTAATAATAATGGGGGACTGGAATGCAAAAGTTTGGAATAGAGAAGGATCAGCAGTTGGAAAGCATGGACTTGGTGAAATAAATGAAACCAGAGATAGGATCATAAAAATTTGCACAATCAACGACTTATTCATTGGAAATACATTTTGTAAGAAACACAAATGCAGGTTACACACATGGATTTCATCTGATGGTATGCATAGGCATCAGATTGATTATATCTGTGGAAAGAATTGCTGGAGAAGCTCAATATCAACTGTGAAAACTAGGCCAGGTGCTGATTGTGGAACAGACCACCAACTAGTATCATATGCAAGTTCAAGGTGAAGCTGAGGGAAATTAAATCAAGTCCCCAGGAACCAAAATTTGACCTTGAGTCTATCCCAATTGAATTTCAAAACCATATCAAGAACAGGTTTGAAGTGTTGGACATTAATGAGCAAAGACCAGATGAGCTGTGGAAGGATATCAAGAAAGTAAAACATCATTACAAAGACAGAGGAGGAACAAAAGACCGGGATGGATGTCAGAAGAAACTCTAAATATTGCACTGGAGTGCAGAGATGCCAAAGCAAGGGGAAGAAATCAAGACATTAAGGAGCTGAACAGAAGATTCCAGATGGCAGCACGGGGAGACAAAGTATTACAAGGAAATGTGGAAGGAGCTGGAGTCAGAAAATCAAAAGGGCTGAACTCACTCAGCATTTCTTAGCTGAAGGAACTGAAGAACAAATTCAGACCTTGAGTTGCAACACTTAAAGAGGCTTTGGGCAGAATATTAAATGATCCAGGAAGGATTAAAAGAAGATGGAAAGAATATACAGAATTATTGTACCAAAAGGAATTGGTGAACACAAGAATTTTATGAAACAACATATGAGCAAGAGCCTGTGATGATGAAGGAAGAAGTTGAAGCTGCTCTGAAAGAATTGGCGAAAAACAAGGCACCAAGACTTGATGATATACCAATTGATATATTTCAACAAAAAGTTGCTACCCTGGATGTGCTCACCAAGTTGTGTCAAGAAATCTGGATGGAAAACCACATGGCCTACTGACTGGAAAAGTTCTATATTTGTTCTCATTCCAAAGAAAGATGATCTGACAGAGTGTGGGAATTATCAAACAATAGACTCAGGGTAAAAGTGGAGGCCTTCTTGAGGGTGTGACTTTAAAATCATTGATGAGGCTATAGATCTGTGGGCTGGCCTGAGGCCTGAGAACTTGGATGTCTCCCTCCACTCTGGCAGTTGGCTGGCTGGCTAATGTCTTGGTGGCAGTCTCCTCTTGGTGGTGATCAGGCAAGGGAAATTTATGGGGTCCTTTTTGTTGTGTGTTACTGTTAGAATTTATTATTTTTTCAAGAATATTCTTTTAAAGACACAGCAATCATTTGTCTATTTGTATTGATCAACTTGGGCGTTGTTGTGATGCTGAACACTATTCCATAGTCGTGTCAAATACCATAATGGTTATCATTATGTAGAGTGGTTGGATGAGCTTCTAGATTCATTCATGTTGAGAAGCAGGAGTGACATCCTCTTCGTAAACTAGATGCCTCTGGAAACACTACAGACTCTCTTATAAATGTACAGAAATGATGTTAATTATAGAACAGATTTCAGGTCTTTTGTGCAAAGCTTACTCTGAGTCATTTTCTACTCTACAACACTTACCCACTGCTAAATGAGACTAGTGTTGTTTATCTGGAGGAACATTCTTCGCCTTTGCACATCACTCTTTGCCAATGTGCTGTATGAGATAACCTGGGTTTGCTGTGATGCTGAACCTTGTGCAATGGGGAGATAAAATACCATGATGGTTTCCCCTTGTGGACAGTGTTTGGTGGAGTTCCCAGTTGTAAAACAGATTTGGAATCAAGAATGGCATCCACTTCCTAAACCACATGCCTCTGGAAACTCGATGAACTTGGAGAAACCAGTCGCTATGGTGTAGTCATTCTGTTTCACTAGGGTTACTAGTGGTCATGGAATACATGCAAAAGGACTTGGCTACAATGCGTGAAAGCAGGCAAATAATACTAAGAATGGATGGGACTGAAAGCAATCTCAGACTTCCTGGAGCATGTACCACTATGAAAGGGATCTGGAGATTCTCAGTTAAACAAAGACTATTTTCTAAAGTTCATGATAGTGCAGCACTTTGTTCATGAACACAAAGATATTTCTTTTTTAAAAAAATTGTTTTTATTTATTTTTAAGTGTGTGTGTGTGTGTGTGTGTGTGTGTGTGTGTGTGTGTGTGTGTGTGTCTGTGTCTGACAGGTACAGGAGGAGATTGTCCCTCCTTTGCTAGCAGAGCATCTGGTGGATTTAAACCCAGTATTTCTGGGCTTGCAGTGCAGCTTCTTGCCATTAGGCCAATGATATTTCTTAAAAATTGTTCATGTCAGGGTGCTCTGGTGGCCTAGTGGCAAAGAAGCTGCACTGCATTCCTGAAGGTGCCTGGTTCTATTCCACCAGATATTCTGCTGGAGAAGGAAGGGCAATCTCTTCCTGTGCCAGTCAGATCCAGTTTGATGGTACACAACAAGAAAAGAAAAAGAAATAAATTAAAAAAAATTGTTCATGTCTATCTATGCTTTGTTTCATATTACTTATGATTTGTTAAACATTTACCTACCTATGAGACCAAGTTTTGCTGTAAGCTCTTATTTTCTGCTAATAAAAACAGAGGCTTTACCATCTCTCAATGTCATTTGCCTGAGAGAGAGGTGACCCTCTCAAAACCCACATTTCTTCTCTCTTCTCTCGACTCTGTGAACACACAAACAACACTATGGAAAGGCAATAGGGCTTTTGTTCATAGAGTCGCTATGAGTTGATTTTGACTCGATGGCAATCAACAACAAGAACAACATCATTGATATCACATGCAAGCAGGATTCTGTTGAAGATTAGAAAAAAAAAATGACTGGAACAGCACATCAATAGAGAACTGCCTGAAGTGCAGGCTGGATTTAGAAGAGGCTATTGCACTAGGGATATTATAGCTAATGTCAGATAGATCTTAGCTGAAAGCAGAGAGTACCAGAGGAATATCTATCTGTGTTTCATTGACTATGCAAAGGCATTTGTACTCTGTGGATCACAACATACTGTGGTTGATTCTGAGAAGAATGAGAATCCTAGAACACTTGATTGTGCTTATGTGAAACCTATACTTGGACCAGGAGGTAGTCATCAAAACAGAGCAAGGAAACACTGTATGGTTCAAAATTGGCAAGGGTGTGTGTCAAGGATGTGATGGCAGTCCATGGTATGTTAAATAATATTCTCCAGTACCACAATGCAAAGGCATCAGTTCTTCTATCAACTTTAGTATTTATCCAGATGAAAGACATGGCCTGGATCAGAAACACCATAGTCTCTAGACTGATATCGTTGCTTCTCAGTACTCTGGAAAGTTCCTTGACAGCAGATCTACCTAATGTAATTCATCTTTTGATTTTCTGACTGCTAGTGTCAAGAGTATTGATTTATGGAGCTGAGCAAGCTTCAATTGTTAACAACTTCAATCTCTTTTCCATCCGTCATGGGGTTGTCAATTAGTCCAGATGTGAAAATCTTTATCTTATTTTTTTTTACTTTTAAAAATTATTTTTATTTTATATTAGTTTGCATACAAAATGTGACTACATTGTGTCTTTTTTTACCAGTTTATTTACAAAATTCTAATACAAATTCTAACAAATTCTTTCAATTTCCCTCACCGCCCCCCCCCCAGCACCATTTTGGTGAAGAGGTTATCATTTCCCCATTTGATATCTTTGATTTCCTTGTCGAATATAAGTTGACCATAGATATCTAGGTCTATTTCTGGGTTCTAAATTCTGTTCCATTGGTCTATGTGCCTGTCGTACCAGTACCATACTGTTTTGGTTACCACTGCTATGTAGTAGGTTTTGAGGTCAGGGAGTGCTATCCCTCCATCCTCATTTTTGTTTCTCAAAAGTGTTTTGCTGAATGGAATTCCAAAATCTCTGTAGATGTCCATTGAAATTAATAAAAAATAATAATAATAAAAGAAATCAAAAGACATTTTGCATTGGAGAAATATGTTGTCAAAGACCTCTCCAAAGTTCTGAGAGCAAAGATGCCAGTTTAAAGAGGAACGTGTAGATGAAACAAAATCTCACCATCCTCTATTCTAAGGAGTATTCTGGCCAAATTTTTACCAAAACAGATTCATTAATTCTTTTGGCAGCCCAGGACATATTTAATATTCTTTAGAAAAGCCATATTTCTAAGACCTCAATTCTTCTTTGGTCTTCATTATCCATAATTTTTGTATACATATGAAATGATAAAAAATATCAGGCACATTTTAATCCCCACAACTCTATTTTTGCCCTTTAACATTTTAATAAAGTCTTTTGTAATAGGAAAAAAGGTGTTTTGCTTATTTGAGATCTTTTGTCTCTCCAAGTAAATCTGATAAGTTCCCTTTCAATCTCTTTGAAAAATGACTTTGGTATCTGGATTGGGATTGCATTGATCATGTAAATTGCCTTTGGTAAGACTGACATTTTCACCATATTGAGTCTTCCTATCCATGAACAGGGCACATTTTTCCATTTCTTTAGGTCTTTTATTGTGTCTTTCAGAAATGCTCTGTAGTCTTCTTGTATCTCTAGTTATGTTCACTCCCAAGTATCTCAATTTGTGATTGTCTATTATAAATGATATTGCTTTCTTTATTTCCATCTCTGAGTTCTCTTTGTTACTATAAAGGAATCCTATTGATTTTTGGATATTGATCTTATATCTTGCCACTCTACTAAATTGGCCTATTAACTTTAACAATTTTTTGTTGATTCATTGGGGTTTTCTGTACACACTATTATATCATCTGCATATATCGGCAGTTTAACCATTTCTTTGCTGATCTGGATGCCTTTTATTTCCTTCTCTTATCATATTACCTAACAAACATTTCCAGTAAAATATTGAAAAGAAGTGGTGACAGTGGGCATTCTTGTCTGGTCCCTGTTTGCAAGGAAAATGTTTCTAGTCTTTCTCCATTGAGAATGATGTTGGCTCTTGGTTTTGCATATATACTTTTCACTATGTTGAGGACATTTCCTTCTATTCAAAATTTGCTGAATGTCTTTATCAGGAAGCTTTGTTGGATTTTGTCAAATGCCTCTTCTGCACCAATTCCTAAGATCATATGATTCTTTTTATTTACTTTGTTAATATAGTGAATTGCATTGATAGTTTCTTAAGTTGAACCATCCCTGCATACCTTTTATGAATCCCACTTGGTCATGGTGATTTTTTTTATGTGCTTTTGGATTCTATTGGCTAGGAA
>NW_006400085.1:459065-460245 GCF_000299155.1 Elephantulus edwardii
CCACTTCAGTTTCAGCAAGTAAGGTTGTGTCACCTGCATAACATGTTGTTGATGAGTCTTCCTCCAATTCTGATGCCACATTCCTCCTCAGAAAGCTCAGCCTCCAGAATGACCTGTTTTGCATATAGATTGAAAAGGTATGGAGAGAGGATGCATCCCTGACACACTCCCTTCCTGATTTTAAACCATGCAGTGTTTCCCTGCTTTGTTTTGAGGACTGCTTTCTGATCCAAGTACAGATTTTACATAAACATGATCAAGTGTTCTGGGATTTCCATTCTCCTCAAGATTAACCACAATTTGTTATGATCAACAGAGTCAAATGCCTTTGCACAGTCAATGAAGCACATATAAATATCTCTCTGGTACTCTTTGCCATGTGCCAAGATCCATCTGACATTGACGATAATACCTTTAGTGCCATAGCCTCTTTTAAACTCTGCTTGTACTTCTGGTAGTTCTCTGCCAATGTACTGTTCCAGTTATTTCTGGATAATCTTCAGCAGGACTTTGATTGTGTGTGATATGAGTTATATTGTACAATAATTTCCACTATACATGAGGCCACATTTTTTTAAATGGAAATAAATATGGATCTCGTCCAGTCAGTTGGCCAGGTAGTTGTCATCAAATTTACAGAAATCAAAGTTTGGCCTTGAGTCTATCCCACCTGGATTTAAAAACTAACTCAGGAACAGATTTGAGGCCTTGAACACTAATGAACGAAGACCAGATGAGCTATGGGAGGATATCAAGAGTATAATCCACAAAGAATGCAAAAGGATTCCATTGGCTAGGATTTTTATTGAGGATTTTTGCATCTATGTTCATGAGAGATTTTAGCCTATTATTATCTATTTTACTTTTGTCTTTACCTGACTTTGGTATCAAAGATATGTTTGCTTCTTAGAATGAGTCTGGGAGAATTCCATCTTTTTCTATTTTCTAAAATATTTTATGTAGAATTGGTGACAGTTCTATGAATGTTGCTAGAATTCACTGGACAAATCATCTGGCCCAGGGATTTCTTTTGTTGGAAGTTGTTTGATGACCTGTTCAATTTCTTCTTATGTAATGAATCTGTTTAGTTTGTAATAAATCTACTTCAGTTTGAAAGTTTAGGTAGATTGTGAGTTTCTGTTTGTTCATTTCTTCTAGGTTTCCATATCTGTTTGAGTAT
>NW_006400085.1:472626-500184 GCF_000299155.1 Elephantulus edwardii
GGGGGTATGACAGAAAAAACTGGATAAATTATGTATATTGTATTGAAACAGATGAGGGAAAGAAAAGATTAGAAGTGACCCATCTTTTTAACATCTCCTTCCCAGGATTCGTCTAGCCTGTACACTGCAGGCATTAGTTGTCATGATAATATCAACTCTAAGGTCTAGCGATTTATGTCTGAAAATCAATGTATGAAAACCTTATGGATCACAGAGATGAACTCATCACTAAGATGGTATGGAAAGATCAACATTGTGATAGGGACACCATGAATCTTGAGTCAAGTAGATGGTAGCTAACAATAAGGTGATTGTGTTCTAAGACACACTCCCCCCCGCCCCGGAACTAGTTTATTTACCAAACTTGATTACCAATTTGAACAAATTCTTTCAATTTTCCTCAGACCTCCACCCATCAAATTGTACAACCCAATGATTAATCCTTCCTCCCCCTGCACACCCACATCCCTCTGATTCTTGCCTCTCCCATCTCTCCTGTATCTTTACACTCATTCTACAATGACGGTTTTATACAATATTTATCCTTATGGGACTGAGTTAGTTCACTCAGCGTAATGCTCTCCAGTCCCTCCCAAGTTAGGTAATAGTTTACAAAGTTATTGCTCCTCTGTGCTACATAGTATTTCATTGTGTGAATGTACCATTATTTTTCAACCCTGTGTTTGTGGTTGAACATTTGGACTGTTTCCATGTTCTTGTGATGGTGAATAATGCTGCTATGAACATTGGTGTACAAATTTCAGTTTGTGCCTCAGTTCTCATATTCTCAGGGTATATTCTAAGTTGTTGAATAGCTGGGTCATATGGAATGTCTATGTTCAGCTTTTTGAGGAAGTGCTAAACTGCCTTCCAGAATGGTTGTATCATTTTACAACCAATCCCACCAAGAATGTACAAGAGTTCCATTCTCTCCGCACCTTCTCCAACATCTATTACTTGCTACCCTGTTAAACTTTGCCACTCTTACTGGAGTGAGGTGGTTCCTCACTGTGGTTTTGATTTGCATCTCTCTTATTACCAGAGATTTGAAACAGTTCTTCATGTGTCTGTTTGTCATTTGAATATCTTCCTCTGTGAAAAATCTTTCCATGTCTTTTTCCCATTTTGTAATTGGGTTTTCAGTCTTTTCCTTGTGGAGGCCCAGGAGCATTCTCTAAACTTTGTTATAAGACTCTTGTCTAAGATGGAATTACCAGATGTTTGTTCCCAGTCTGTAGGTTTTCTTTTCACCCTGTTGGGAAAAGTTTTTGATGTGCACAAAGATTTAAACTTTTGAAGGTCCCAAGCATCAATTTTATCCTCTTTAGATTTCTGGTTGTATTTGGCAGTCCCTTTATACCTTGGGCTAGCACTTCTAAGCTTGATCCCAGTTTGTCTCTTATGAACATTATGGTTTGCGGCTTTACTCTGAAGTCTAGGATCCACTTGAGTTGATTTTTGTGTATGGTTTGAGATGGGATCCTGTTTTAGCTTTCTGCAGGTGGAAGTCCAGTTCTGCCAGCACCAGTTGTTGAAGAGACTATCATGTCCCGATTTGATAGCTTTGATTTCCTTGTCTAATATCAGTTGGCCATAGGTAGCTGGGTCTATTTCTGAGTTCTCAATTTTGTTCCATTGGCCTATGTGCCTGTTATTGCACCAGTATGATCAATATAAAAAAAAATCAGTAGGATTCCTCTACAGTAACAAAGAGAACTCAGAGAAGGAAATAAAGAATACCATTTATAATAGCCAACCACAAACTGAGATACTTGGGAGTCAACTTAACTAGAGATACAAAAGACCCATACAAATAAAACTAAAGAGCATTTCTGAAAGACACAATGAAAGACCTAAAGAAATGGAAAAATGTGCCCTATTCATTGATAGGAATACTCAATAAGGTGAAAATGACAATCTTACCAAAAGCAATCTACATGTTCAATGCAATCCTAATCCAGATACCAAATTAATTTTTTAAGGAGATTGAAAGGGAACTTGTCAAATTTATTTAGAGAGACAAATAATAATAACAATTATAATCTGAATAAGCAAAACACTTCTGAGCAACCAAAAGTAAGTTGCAGGCATAGCACTCCCTGACCTCAAAACCTAAGGTACAATTTTAGGTAATATTTTAGATTCCTGCATGGTTGAATTTATGATTAATTAGCACTAATGCAAAATTCTTAGGCATTCTGATAGTCAGTGTATCTGGTGCTTTGCAATCCCAAAGATATGCTGTTGGAGGCTACCAGTTGCTCCACAGGAGAAAGGTGAGCAATCTCCTTCTGTGCAAATAAAACCTGCCTCTGAAAATCTGCTAAAGGGTCAGCTATGGGTTGCTTCCAATTCTATGGTACACAAGAACAACATCATTATTTTACAGATCCACTGGCTATTTCCTCATTGAAACCATCATCCATGTGAATGTCAATGTTTACTTGAAAGCACTTGCTTCATACAACTTGACTTATCTTTATAACAATATTATAGTAAATGAACAAATTTGGTAAAAATATGCTTGTATTTTTTAATGTGGTGGTTTAGTCCACGAGCATTTGGTTTGCTAACCCATAGTTGCAGCTTTCTGGCAGTTTAATCTACCAATGGTTCTATGGGAGAAATATGGGTAATTTCCTCTGTGAGATTTTCAAGCTAAAATCCCCAGTGGAGGGTCAGCTATGTGTCCCTCTGATTCACCGAATATGTGTGTGTGTGTACGTCTGTGTATATGCTTATATATGAGAGAGAGAGAGGGAAAAGGGAGAAAAATAAATGGATACTTCCTTCCATATACTCATAAAAATGTTAGTTGTATAATTCCAAATTCCAGTAGAGGGCAAGCTTAGTCTTTCAATCCTTTCCACCTGAGAGCTACACAAGGAAGATAGCCTTTACATTGAAAACAATTATTTCCTACAACTGCTTATCATCACTTAAAAACCACATCAGTATTAATCACACTCATCACTAAATTACTTGTCAGGCATTTTGTTAAAAATTATATTACAAAGGAAGGAAATTGACAGAGAACAAGATGTTAGATGGAAAGGAAAGCTGTTTTCTTCCATTAATTCACCCAAGTATTCATTGGTATCTCACCTATTTACAGTCTGTAATCTGCATACAAAAGAAGTATGAGGAACACCTTGATGTCATTTTAACTAGGAGAGAAAAGTTTCTGCTTTCTCAATCTTGCTTGCTTTTCTCGTAACCCCAATGTCATTGCCCTAAAGAGCCATTCTTTATGCAAATGGGTTGTACCTTTGTAGAAGATTTCTAGGATACTTTGCAGAGAGGCCTTTCTAATGGTCATTGTAGCATAAGAAATTTAACTAAACAGGACTTGTGTTTCTTTGTTAAATTGTTTGTCTTGATGAAAAGATATTCTTTCTCTTGCTGCAAATTGTCCATTGATTCAACAATTAATTCTTTAATAAGTTAAAATTTTAAAAAGAATTGGAATCGACTCACAGTTGACCCTCCAGAAGGCTTCCAGAAGCTATAAATTGCACAGAAGGAGATTGCTCACCTTTCCCCTGTAGGGCAGCTGGTGGATTTGCACTAACTGCATTTCTCTTCTGAGCATAACTTCCTACCCACTAGGCCACCAGAACTTCTGGAGTCCCGGAATATGGTTTTACCAATGTTGTTCCTTGTTGAGTCCACTCTGATTCATGAGATCCAATGTACAATAGAAGGAATGTTTGGTCCTGCAGCACCTACAATGCCATAGAGACATTTCGTTATTGTAGTCACTGTATAGTTTGGATTCACTGTGTAGTAGGGGATTCATCTTTCAGCACTAAATCAGACATGAACCATTCAAGTCAATAGACTTAAACTTACAACATTTAGTCATCATTTCTTTATTAGTCCTTACTACCCCGTTGTGATCCATATGGTTTCCACTCACTGGTTTTTGGAAGTTGAGCCCAAGGCCTCTCTTTCCAGTGAATCTTAGTCTGAAAACTCATCACTCTCATGATGAGTGGCTCTTCCAGGACCCAATCATTAGTAACATAGTGTCCAGCATCATAGTAACACGTACCACCACAGTAAGACTGGTGGGGGAGCTTGCTTAGTAGATCATACTAGAAACAGCCCTTAATTTATTGAACTTCAGTTCTTTCCGTTGAAAACTGGAAGTGAAAAGGCCTATTCTGGTCATCTCCTCATATTTTTTCAAGAATCCAATGAAGCAATATTTATTTATGGCAATGTAAACTACAGGATAGTATGTACATACACTAATTCCTTATGCAAGACATAGTAGGAGACCTCTTATTTTATTGTACAGTTTAATAAGAGGATAGCCAAGTGAAATTTATATACACATTTCATTTACAAATAAAACGAGACTCTGGAAATTTCAGCTCAGAAAACCGAATTCCAGAAAATTTAAGCAAATTGCTCAGGGGCTTCACCATGACTGATATTATTACCATAGAAAGAAATTAACGTGTTCTAACTTTCCTCAATATTCTTACAATCATTGCAGAGTTATATAAGAGAACTCACATTATTAACCAATAAACAGGGTGTTTATATTATAAACCAAAAGTACAATAGAGATCTTAAGACAATATGTTAAGATAGCTAAGTGTCTAAGAAATCTTTGTGTTCTTAAAGATCAAGTATATCTTAAAAGATTCAAGGAAAATAATACACCTTGTTCCTCAATTGGTAGAAAATATGTGGAACATGTGGGATGGGAATGCTACCATATTTCAAATAAATGGAGAGCTTATTTTAAAGTTATATTTATTAAAATTTATTAGCAAGAGAGACACCATTGCTGATATCAGATAGATCTTGATCAAAATGAGACAATACTGGAAAGATAGTCACCTTTATTTTGTTAACTACATGAAGGCATTTAACTACTAAGGTATAGATTATACTATGTCATGGAGGTAAAATGATCAAGCATGGGAATTCAATTTGTGTTTATGAGAAGCCTGAACACAGATTAAGAAGCAATTGTTCAAACAGAACAAGGAAGTATTACCTACTTAAAAATTAGAAGGGATGTGGTGACAATTATTCTTTCACTATATTTATTTATAGTCAGATTAGATGTAGAAGAATATGGTATAAAAAAAATAGCGACCTCATGTACAACAGCTTTGAACCTTGCTCAATCCTGAGCCAATCTCATTGTCTTTCACACCTAGCCTCATGAACCCAGTCACTGAGTCAATCAATCTCATCGAGGGTCTTCTTTTCTTGCACTGTCCCTCCACCCCTACAAGCATGATGTCCCCCTCCAAGGACTGTTCCCTCCTGAAAATCCTTGGCCTCCAAGGAGCAGCCTGATTTCACCCTACTTATATAAAAAACAATATCCATAGAAATTGTAGTGACACACACAAAAAAATCACTTACTTAACTGCATGGGAAAATTAGCTGAAAATTATCTCTTTAAAGTTCTAAAGCCCAATGATGAGACTTTGATGACTGAGGTACACCAAGACATAATCTTTTTAGTAATTTTATGTACACACAAAGAAAAATAAGATAGAAGAAAACTTGGTGTATCTAAATTAGGGATTTAGTAGATATAATGGACTACCATGAACTTCCAGAAGAAGAAACAAACTACTCTTGTATGAAATAAAACCAGAATGTTCCTCATAAGAGATGCTGATGCAATATTACTTGCTTATTTCAGCCACATCATAAGGAAAGACAAATCCTTAGATAAGGACATTATGTTTGGGTTTTTAAAAATTTTTCTTTAAATTTTTTTTTATGCTGTACAGCGGTAATTTGTGGTTGCCGTGAAGCTGAACATTGTGACATTGATGTGTCAAATGTGATAATGGTTACCCATGGTAGACAGTGTTTGGTGGAGCTCCTTGATTAAAACAAGCTTGGAAGCAGGAGCGGCATCCAGTTCTTAAATAGCTTGCCTCCAGAAACCTTGTGAACCTGGAGAAAGGATGGAAGTTATACAAGTGTTCAGGTCTTTCATTCACAGGGTCTCTATGAGTCACCTACAACTCGATGGCACTTAACAGCAACATACTGATTTATTTACAAAATTTTAATACACTGTTTTCCAGAAAAGACCCTTCCTATTTCCTTCCACCCCCACCCCCACAGTTGGGATTTTTAAAAAGCCAACTCATTGTAATTTAGTCATAGCTAATTTATAGTTGACCCTTCAGTGGGTCTTCAGAGAATATAATTCACATGAAAGGAGATTGGCCATCTTTATACCATGGAGCAGCTGGTGGATTCAAACTACCAGAGAGGTGTCACCTTTGAGTTAGCAGTGCAACTATCATGACACCAGAGCTCATCAAAAGCTAGGAAAACTCTCAGTGAGATGGACTGACATTAACTGTAAGGAATTGAAACACAAAAATGATCATGAAGATGATGCAGGATGAACAATGTTTAATTCTGTTGCCTAGTCACATGAGACAGAGCCAATGTGAAGCAATAATAATATGTTTACAGAAAACGATGTTACAATCAATCAAGAAGTTTATGGCATACATAGATTCCAGAGATTATATAGACAAGGAGGCTATAGTTTCAATAGAAAAGGGGTTATTGTGTAGTTAAAAATCAGGAAAGGTGTGCATCAGGGTTGTTTCCTTTCAGCACACTTATGTAAAGAAAGCAAAATGTTCACAACTAGAACAATAAGCAGCACCGTGATAAATGGGGAACACATTGAATTTATTAAGAATTTAATTTTACTTGGATCCAGAATCAACCATGGCATTAATAGCCAAGAAATTAAATGACATATTAGATTGACAAAGCTGCAATAGATCTCTTTAAAGTATTAAAAAACCCAAAGATATCTGACAGTGTCTATTTTCAATTGTTTCATATGCAAACAAGAGCTAGACTGTGAATAAGGAAGATTAGAGAGGTAATGACTTTGAATGATGATATTAGCAAGGAATGTTGACAAACAAATCTAGCTTGGAAAGAATACAGTTAGAATGCTCTTTAGAATCCAAGAAGGCAAGATTTCCTCTTCTGTATTTGGATGTTATGAGGAGGGACTAGTTACTTGAGAAGGACATGGTGTTGGCTAGAGCAATTATTGTTGTTATGTACCATTGAGCCAACTATGATTCCGTGATCCTATGAACAATAGGTCTGAAACCTGCCCCATCTGTGTGCCGTCTCCAGCAGTTTCGACACACTGTTACATTCACTGTGTCAATTCATCTTGTTGAGACTCTTCCTCTCTTATTCCAACCTTTCCAAGCATGATGTCCTTCTCCAAGAATTAGCCTTTCCTAAAAATATGCTCACCTACATCGTCCCTTTTCAGCAGGAAGTAGCTAAGAGAAAACGCAGTCCCCTTTTCATTATGAATCAGGATGAAGTCTCTCTCAGGGAGGAGTGATAGGGAATGGCAAAGGACACACTGGCAAAGGAGATTAATCAGAATTGGCTTTCACAAGCACTATGGCAATGGGACAATTAAAACAGACTTTCGAGGGGGGAAAAAAGAGGAACAAACTGTGGGGGGAGTAGAGAAAATAGTGCAACAATGAATGAATGGAAATCCAAAATCTTTGTAAATGTTCATTGAAATTAATAAAATTTAATAAAGATAAAAAATTAAAAAAATATTGCTCTAAGTATGTAAGATCAAGTTTTACCATCCTTACTTTCTAGGGGCAACTTAGTTTCACTTTCTCCAACAAAAACTATTTATTTTCTTGGTAGTTCATAGAATATTCAGTACTCTTCTCTAACATCATAACTCAAAGTCATTGATTTTTTTATTGTTGTTATTATCCTTAGTCATTGTCTACTTTTCAGATGCATAACTATAATTAAGAAGACAATGGCACCTACAACCAGGAGAAGATAAAGTAGATGAATGGACCTTCTAAGAATCAAATCCCTATGCACATCCAAAATCTCCAACAGGGTAAAAAGGGAAGCCACAGACTGGGAAAAATATTTGGTAATGGCATATGAGATAAGGGACTTAAATCCAGAATTTATAAAATACTTGAGCACCACAACAAGATAAAGGTAAATAATCCAATAGAAAAATGCGCACAGGATATGAACAGACACTTCACCAAAGACATCCAGATGGCTAACAAGTACATGAAGAAATGTTCAAAATCTCTATCTCTAAGAGAGATGCAAATCAAAACAACTATGAGATATCATCTCACACTAGTCAGAATAGTAAAATTTAACAGAACAGCAAGCAACAAATGCTGGTGAGGTTGTGAAGAAACTGGAGCCCTTATTCACTGTTGATGGGAGTATAAAATGGTAAAACCACTGAGGAAGGCTGTATGGCACTTTCTCAAAAAGTTGCAAATAGAGATACCATTTGACCCAACAATTCCACTACTGGGAATATACCCCAAAGAGACCATAACTCACATCCAAGCAGATATAAGCACACCCGTGTTTATCACGGCTTTGTTCACAATAGCAAGTAGTTGGAAACAACTTAAGTGCCCATCAACAAATGAATAGATAGAGAAGCTGTGGTATATTCACACAATGCAATACTATGATGCATTGAATAACAAGGAACTCATGCAATATTATTCAAAATGGGTGACCCTGGGGGACATTATGCTGAGTGAAGTATCTCAGTCACAAAAAGACAAATACTACATGGTGCCACTGTTGTAAAACAGGACTGACATCGGGATTGGGGGGAGGGGAGACTGAGAAAGATAGGATAAATAATGTATACTGCATTGAAACAGACGAGGGAGAAAACTTCTAAAAGGGGTATGTGGTTAGGTATTTTTGTCATGACAGGAGTCTAGAGGAAAGGCTACATGGTGGTGGAATGGACCTGGGGGAGGGATTGTAACACAATGAAAGAATTTTTCTTTTACTTTTCCAAGAGGGTAGTGTACTAGGGGGGGAGGGTAGGGAGGGGAGAAAAGTGAAAAAATGAATGAATGGAAATCCAAAGTCTCTGTAAATTTTCATTGAAATTAATAATAGATTTTTAAAAATTTAAAAAAGAAGACAATGGCTTGAATTATCACAAAAAAGGATGATTCCCAATGAAATGGACTGGCACAGCAGCTACAATAAATGATTAAAACCCAGCGACAAGTGTGAGGATGATACAGAGCAAGGTAATGTTTCCTTTTGTTGCACATAAAGTCATTATGAATCAGAACCATCTTGACAGCAATTAAGAACAACAGCAGTAGTCAACATTCCAAACGTGTTATACAGAGATTCCAAAACCAGATTGATGAGCTTGGTTCCTTACCTACTATTGGATATATTCCACTTTAAATCTTGGACATACATAAAGTATGCTTATATGTAAAGGAAGAAGAAGATTAATTGGTTAGTAACAGATGATATGAAAAACTTTCTGTAGAAGATACAAGAAAATTAACTTCTCTTAGTTCTGTTGTGTTGAAAATAAGCAAGTGTATTTTTATAATTCAATTCCAGGGCCCTGGGTTGCACAGTTCACTACCCTAAAAATTGTCAGTTTGAACCTACTTAATGATATCACAAAGGAAAGACTTAGTTATCTACTTTCATGAATAATAGAGCCACTAAAATTGTATGGAGAAGTTACACAAGGTCATCAATATTCAGAATTGATTCCATGGTAATAAGTTTAGTGCCATCCAATACTCACATGAACCCCTAAGTGTGTAAAGAGAAAGATATGGGATTAGTATAGCAGTTGTATGGTCAGTTTCCTCTTTGGCCTCAACATAACATGTCTCTTGAAATTAAAAAAAAGGTAAAAATTATTTAAAAAGATTACACAATAATAGTGTGATGCAGGATTTGTCCTTATGAGAAAGAAGGTGAGAAGGGGAAGAAATTACTAGGATAATAGAGTATTTTAAGTGTGTGTGTGTGTGTGTGTGTGTGTGTGTGTGTGTGTGGTGTGGTGGTGGTATTGGTGGTATGAAGAAATGAGGAAATATCCAACGGGAACCTGAAAACATGAGGTAGTAGACATAGATCAATGCTGATTGGTTTTTATAAAACATGATGTACATGAGTTTGAAGCTCAATGTGAATGTAGGAATGTGTGAAATACATTGTATGTGAATGATACACAATGTATTCGAATTCCGTATGCAAACCAAAATAAAATAAAAATTAAGTGTGTATGTGTGTGTGTCTGTGAAGACTACCCATAAAATTAAGTCCATTCCTGCTTAGAAGTGTTTATTTTTAGAAAACAACCATGACTATACACTTATGGGGGGGGGCGGGGGGAAGCTAATCAGTAGTAAATAGAAAAAATTCCATTTGTCAAACTTAATTCTGGGTCATGCATTTATGCCTTCTGTATGCATCCCCAAATCCTATTGAACATTCCCCCAGTGGAAAACCATCTATTAGGGTGCATAAAGTCAATAGCCTCTACTGGACTACATGGATATCTTCTAAAATATATATATATAAAACTATTTGTTTCTAAAAAATTCAAACATTCTTACTATTAGAAAAACATATTTTTAAGAAATGTCTAACAAAAATAAATGCCCACATGGATGCACTATGGATTAGATGTAGTTGTTTTATTGACTACTCAAAGGCGTTTAACTGTGTGAACCAAAACAAACTGTAGCTAATTCTGAGAAGAATGGGAATCCCAGAACACTTGATCATGCTTATGTGAAATCTATATTAGGAAGAGGAGGTAGTAGTCAGAACAGAGCAAGAAAAAACTGCATGGTTCAAAATTGGAAAGGGTGTACACCAGGAATGTGTCCTATCTCCATATCTTTTCAATCTATATACAGAACAGATTATCTGGGAGGCTGGACTCTATGAGGAGGAATGTGGCATCAGGATTGGAGGAAGACTCAATTTGTGTTATGCAGATGACATAACCCTGTTCGCTGAAACTGAAGAGAACCTGAAGTGTTTGCTGCAGAAGGTCAAGGACTGCAGACTTCAATATAAAGAACACAAAGATTCTTTCCACTGGACCACTTGGCAGCATCAGGATGGATGGTGAAGAGATTGAGATTGTTCACAGCTTTAGTTTGTTTGGCTCCACAAGCAACACTCTTGGCACCAGCAAACAGGAAATTAAAAGACATATTGCATTGGAAAAGTCTGCTGTTAGAAACCTCTCCAAAGTACTGAAGAGAAACAATGTCAGTCTGGAGACTAAGGTAGACCTGATACAGGCCATACTCTATGCAATCACTTGCTATGCATCACAGAGCTGGATAATGACTAGGGATGATAGAAGGAGAAATGATGTCTTTGAGCTGTGGTGCTGGAGAAGAGTATTGAATGTACCATAGACTGCTAAAAGAACAAACAGGTTTGTCCTGGAGAGGGTGAAACAAGGCTGCTCCTTGGAGGCAAGAACTCTGAAGCTTCATCTGTCATACTTTGGACATGTTGCAAGGCAGGACCAGTTCTTGGAGAAGGACGTCATGCTTGAGTGGGTGGAGGGACAGTACAAGAAAGGAAGACACTCCATGAGATGGATTGATTCAGTGACTGGGGTAGTAGGAGTAGGTGTGTTGGAGACAGTGAGATTGGCACAGGATAGAGCAGGATTTAGGGCTGTTGTACATAGGGTTGCTAAGAGTTACAGTCAACTCGACAGAATACAACAACAATAATCTATAGATCAGGTGCAATGATAGAAATTATTCTTATTAATGAAAATCTTAGCATATCTCTTTTAGCAGGAAGGAATAGAAGTGGATTTTAAAAACATTTTTATTTAATCAAGAAATTCAGGACCCATTGCCCTCAGAATCAACACCTAGATCACCCATCAGTAGTTTTTCTGAGGCCGTAAATCTCATGACAGGAGAATACACTTCTTTCTCCCTTGAAGTCCCTGTTAGATTTGAATTACCAGAGAGGTACTGCCTTTGAGTTAGTACTGCAACTCTTTAAAGACTACATTACCAAGGCCTTCTTATTTAACAGAAGGGGTTTAAACATTTACCTAGCGATAGGTAATGCAGATAAACTTTAATTGGTACATTAATCAATTCCAGGGAGCTCTGGTGACCTAGTGGGTGAAGAGTTGCATTTCCAACTCAAAGGCAGGTGGTTCAGTCTAACCTCTGTTCCACGGGAGAAAGATGAACAATCTCATCTCACCCAATCTGCAGCCTCTGAAAACCCAGAGAGTCAGCCAAAAATCAACTTTAACTGGACAGCAGTGAACCAGTCAGCCCGTCATACTAATTCCAGCTGTTTTCATAATTGAATTGGAAACTGAAGAAGAGGTTACACATTAAATGCTGATATTCATTCACACACATATGTACATTACTACTTTTTTTTAACCTGAACTTAATGCTCATTATTGCTCATCTGAGCTGCTTCAATGGGCTCCACAATAATATTTTTCTTTCCACATCTGCTCACTACTACTCACTGTATACAATACGATTCATCTTTATAAAATAATAAATTAGATTGCTGAATTTCCTCTGCTGAAATTTCCTTAATGGCTTACAGGATACTTGGAATAAAGTACTACTCCCTCCAGGTCCAAAATCATCTGGAACCTGCCAACCTTGCCACTTCAGTTCATATTCCTCTTGGCTCATATCCTGCCTACCACTTATATGGTACAGTCGACAAACTAATAATACTTACAATTTAAACTAAAAAAATCATTGCTACAGAGTAAGAATAGATTCATAACTGATCTTCTATCAGGTTTCTTGAGGCTATTAATTGCATGTAAAAATACTGCCCATTTTACAGAGTTGCTGGTGGATTTGTACCCCTCGAAAAGCACCATCTTTGTCAGCAACACAACTCTCTACACCAGTATAGGTCCCCATTAAAGTAGTGAAATAAAACCATCCCCAAATCATACCATTCTTTGACTCATGATAATTACCTTAGATTTAAACCAGCATTTGTAAATAAATTTTGTGGGAACACAGGTATGCTCATTTGATTACATATTGTTTAGGACTGTCTTTGTCCCATTAAGGAAGATTTGAGATGTGCTGCTAAGTTATAAAAATGTTTGAAATTTTTTTGAAAATCATCCCAATGTACTTACTGTCTTACTCTTCACATAAAAAGTTTAAAAATCCAGGCCGTAAGATAGCTGGTATCCTCTGCTTCACAGAACATGCCAGCTCCTTCCGGTGCATTTCTTCATATGGTCAGTTCCTCAGTTTCTGTTATCAGCATTGATGTCACTTCTGTCAAGAAGCTTCTTCTAACTATCCTATACTTTGGCATGCCACACTTTCTTTAGATATCCCATCAAAATGTATAGCTACCTTTTACAGCACTTTTTCTTTCCTTCACTAGAGAATGAAGAGTTTGTCACTGTTACTATTGTATTCTTTGCACTTACACTTTGTTTTGCAAATAATGAGTTATCCATATGGACTTGTTGACTAAATGAATAAAAAAAGTAATCAGATGTTACAGAGTTGTTGAGAACATTTAAATTGGTCAAATTAATTGACAAGTCACACATCCAAAAAGGTTTTCTACTTAGATTTTTAAATTTTTTTTATTTTATTATTTTATGTGTTCTGTCAAATCAGATCTGACTGGTACAGGAGATTGCCCCTCCTATTCCAGCAGAACATCTGGTGGATTCGAACCAATTACCTCTGAGATTGCAGTGGAGCTTCTTGCCACTGGGCCACCAGAGCTCCCTAGGTTTTCTACTTAAATATTTGAAAGTTAATTTATTCTATTACAATTTTCTCTTTCCTCTAAATTTATATATAAAAAAACCATAAAAACAAAGTAAATTCTAATTAGCTACACATATGGGATTAGACAAACTATCCTGAATAAATCCCACTGCCAAGAAGTTATTTTCATTCAAATTCAGAGTGATTCTCTATTGAGTTTCTGGAGCTAAAAATCATATAGGAGGAGATTTCCTGTCTCTCTTCCATGGAACTGCGGGTGGCTTTGAGTCACCAGAAAGAAGCATTCTTTGGGTTAGAATCACAAATTCCTACAGATGAGGCCATCAGAGCTCCCTAAACATGACATAGTTACCCTCACATGACTTTTTCTTATGTCTTAACAGTACTGAATTTTAAATGAGAAAGCTACCACTAATTGTGGACCCATTTAATGAAATGTATTCTAGATCCCCCAAACAATCATTCCTAAGAATGAGCACAAAAGGAATTAATGCTTGTCAACTTGGAAAGTAAAATGGAGAGAAAAGAAGGTATCTGCCAAAGATCAACTCTCCATTCTGATCCAACTTTTCATCCCACTTGATGTCATTCTGACCTCTGTGGAAAGATTAAACAAGGCAAGGGATCTAGCAAAAGCCGGTGTATAGAGGTCAAATTACTCATGAAAATTCAAGAAATACCTTAAAATTCCAGTAATGTCTGTTAGAGTCTACTGCTAATCCATACTGATCATCATTTCATTTAAAAACAAAAAACCTCAAAAGAATATTGTACAAACAGATAAGTTTTGGGAGGAAAATCTGAGCAGTAGATGTTCTTTTATGCTTTGTTGTGGTAAGAACTGAAAGAAAAAAAAAAATCTGATGACTGAGCTTCGAAATTCCCACAAAACCATCTCAGTGCAGGTTCAATATTTCTTCCCAATCTGCTTACAACTAAAATGGAAAAAGTTCCTGACATCAATCCACTGAGGTCAATAGTGAATTAAATTAATAGAATTGAAAAAGAGTGTCTATAATTTAATGCATGATTAAAGCACTAACCAAGAGACAAGTGCATGAATATTTAGCCCAAACACACTCTCCTTTACTCTATTCTAACTGTAAACATATAATGAAATACAGCACAGGTTCCAACATTCACTGCTACATCCAACTTACCTTCCCAGAGGAAGTATCTGCTTTTAATCTTGTGGGAACCTGGTGCCAAAGCCCATCCATCTAATCATAAAATTGTACATGATTACTTTGGCTGAGGAATATGCATTCCTTGAAGATGTAAAAACTTTTAAACACATGCACAAAGAGGGAGCTCTGGTGGCCTAGGGTAAAAAATTGTGCTGCCAATTTAGAGGTACACAGTACAATCTACCAACTGATCCATGGGAGAAAGATTGATAATCTCTTCTCACGGGATTTATAGCCTCTGAAAATCGGCTATGAGTCACTTCTGATTTGATGACAAACAACAACTGAAGGAGTAGACTGAATGATCCATGGATTGTGAAAACAACAAACAAATATGTCTTGGAGAAGATGTGGCCAGAGTGATCCTTGAAGGCAATATTTGTCCCATGTACTTTGAGCACACTGCTAGGAGAAGCTATTCCTTGGAGAGGGACATCATGCTTGGAAATGTGGAAAAATGGTAAAGAGAGGAAGACTCATAATCATGTCAGTTAACACAGAGACTGAGGCAATGGGCTTGAGTGTGTCAGAAATTGTGAAGATGGCACAAGATAGGTCAGGTCTTCAAAACTATTGTTCATAAGGTCAAGATGGGTTGTACTTGAATCAACACACACACACAGATTATTTGAAATATTCTTTACACGCAACCTAAAAAACAAAAGTAGGCAACTATGTGTGTACTTTTATATTTTAGGTTGCATGTAATTTGTTAATATATTGATTTATTCTATCCCAGTATCTTACTATACATTTATTGAACATATTGTTGCTGTTGTTATATGTCATAGATTCACTTCTGACTCATGGAGACCTTATGTACAACAGCTCTGAACCTTGATCTATCTTGAGCCAACCGCATTGTCTCTGACACATCTATCCCCATTTCCCCAGTTACTAATTTAATCCCTCTCATCCAGGATCTTCTTCCTCTACTACATTGTCTCCTCCACCATTCCAAGCATGGTGTTCATCTCCAAGGACTGGTCTCTCCTTGCAACATGCCCAAAGTATGTGAGACAAAGTTTCAAAATCCTTGCCTCCAAGGGTCAGCCCATGGTCTTCTCAGTTACTTCCTTCAGAGAGCTGGACAATGACTAAGGATGACAGAAGAAGAATAGATGCCTTAAAGTTGTGGTGCTGGAGAAGAGTCTTGAACATACAATGGACTGTCAAGAAAAGAAATCGGTCTGTCATGGAGAGGGAAATACCAAGTGTCTCTTTGGAGGCTAGCATTTTGAAGCTCTGTCTCACATACTTTCGGCACATGGCCAAGAGAGACCAGTCCTTGGAGAAGGATATCATTCTTGGAAGGGTGGACAGACAGTGTAGGAGAGGAAGACCCCAAATGAGATGAATTGATACAGTATCTGGGGCAATGGGGGTTGGCATGTTGGTATTAATGAGACTAGTGTAGAACAGGGAAGGGTTCAGTGCTACTATACATAGGGTCACTATACATCGCAGGTGACTCAATGGCATATTACAAAAAACATACTATACTGTTTGTTTTCTTTTATATAAGCCTCTTGTTTAGAGTCAACAAAATCTTGGGGAAGACCTTTGTATTTCAAAATCAGTTGTTATTGTATTTTGGAGGAACATTCTTCTAAGTGGTATAGCACTCTTCTGTCTATATGCTGTACCGAGGTAACCTGGGGTTGCTGTGATGCTGAACTTTGTGCCATTGGGGTGTCAAATGCCATAACAGTTACCTATGGTGGATAGTGTTTGGTGGAGCTCCTAGAATAAGACAGATTTTGAAGCAGGAGTGGCATCCACTTTCTAAACAATATGCCTCTGTAAACTCTATGAACTTTGGTAAATAATGATAGTTATAGAAAGGCTTCAGGCCTTTTGTTCATCGGGTTTCTATGAGTCATGCTTGACTTGATGTCAATCAACAATAACAACATGCACACTAGAGTTGTAATATAGAAGAATTTTCTTGACTCATTATTTTTGCCTTGAATTCTATTTTATTTATTATTAATTTGGTCATAATTTACTTTCTATTTCTTTGACACAGTAACATGTGCTTAAGGGCTATTTTTATTTTCATTGTGGAAAATCTCACTAACGTCTCTGATCAATTTGGGTGGAAATTGTCCAATAGAAACCTAACTGGCTATGTAATACTGTCACAAACATGCAAAACAAAATAGTAATTTTTAAAAAAATTTAATGGAAGTTTATAGAGACTTTAGATTTCTATTCATTCATTGTTGCACATTTTTCTCCCGGCCCATCCCTCCCCCCAGTTGTTTTTTCTCTTTGAAAAATAAAAAAAAAAACACCATAAAAACCCCTTTCGTTATTATACAATCCATACACACCCCCTGTCCCTCCCGCCAAGTCCACTCCCCCATGAAGCTCTCATTCTGGACTCTTGTCATGAAAATAATACCTAATCATTTATTCCTTTGAAATAGTTCTC
This sequence comes from Elephantulus edwardii, assembly GCF_000299155.1. NCBI lineage: Eukaryota > Metazoa > Chordata > Mammalia > Macroscelidea > Macroscelididae > Elephantulus > Elephantulus edwardii. Next base: position 489,879 of record NW_006400085.1, read on the forward strand.
TCTCTCTCATGTGTTTCAATGCAGTATACATTATTTATCCCCTCTTTTCTTAGATTCCCCCAAACCCTGATATCAGTCCTGCTTTACAACAGTGGCATTATGCAGTATTTGTACCTTTGTGACTGAGATATTTCACTTAGCATAATGTCCTCCTCCAAGGTCACCCATTTTGTATATTTCATGTGTTCCTTGTTTTTTAATGCAGCATAGTATTCCATTGTGTGAATATACCACAACTTCTTTATCCATTTGTTCGTTGATGGGCACTTAGGTTGTTTCCAACTCTTTACTATTGTGAACAAGTTCACAATAAACATGGGTGTGCATATCTCTGCTTGAGTGGAAGTTATTTTTTTAGGGTATATTCTCAGTAGTGGAATTGTTGGGTCAAATTATATTTATATTTCCAACTTTTTGAGAAAGCTCCACACTGCCTTCCATAATGGTTGCACCATTTTACACTCCCACCAACTGTGAATAAGGGTAAAAAAATGCAAGATATTTTTAAAAAATCTAGTGCTGGGTAAGGTTCAGGCTGAACACATATATAAACTACATTCTAAAAGATGGTACAGTCAAGAATAAAAGCATTGTGAATATTATTATATGCACATTTATATTGTGTATTATATGATTTGTTCTCAAGCTAACAGGGAATTTTTTTTTATCCTTCAATCATTTAACATTAAACTAATTTTTAAACTTTCTAGAAAGTGAAAATTTAAGCTCGTTAGGACCAACTTCCACTAGCTAGAACCAAGACTTTAGAGCAAGGGCCACATGGAGACGGCTGTATCTGATCTTTACCAACTTCACAAAAGGGAACTGATCCCAGAAACAACAATAGCAACACAACATTCCTGAACCTCTTTCTTCTCATCCCAACAGCAATCTTTCTTTTCTTTTTGTTTTTTTTATTTCCATTCATTCATTGTTACACATTTTCCTCCCTGCTCACCCCACCCCCAGTTCAGTTTTTTTTTTTTAAAAAAAATGGTTTCATTTTTGTACACCCCCACTCCCCCCAGTCCACTTGACTAGGAAGCTCTTATTCTGGACTGTTGTCATGCAAATAATATCTTTTTTTCCTCTTTAAATTTGTATTAATTTTAATGAAAATTTAGAGACTTTGTATTTCCATCCATTCATTGTTGCACTTTTCTCCCTGCCTACCCCTTCTCCCAGTACAATAATATCTTATCGCTTTGTTGTTGTTGTTGTTGTTGTTGTTATGTGCTATCAAATCACTTGCAACTCATAGTGATTCTATGTACAAGAGCCCTAAACCCTGATCTAACCTGTACCAGCCTCCCATACTTTGGACATGTTGTTATGAGGTGCTATTCCTTGGAGAAGCGCATGATGTTGGGAAGGGTGGAGGAGACTGATAGGGTGACTGCTTCAATGGGCTGTTGTGTGTCAGAAACTGTAAGGATGGTGCAGGGTAGAACAGGGTCACTCACTATAAGTCGTGCTTGACTTGACGGCACCTAACAACAACAACAACAACTAACAATAAATGACAGATGAATGTGAACACCGGACCATGAATAAGGAATACTGAAAAATTCATGGTTTTGAGAATTGTATGTTAGTAAAGAATATTGGCTATATCATGGAATAACCAAATCTACCAGTAGAACAATCAAATCTGTCTTGTAAGAGGTACAGCAGAATTCTCTTTAGAATTGAAGGCAATGAGATTTCATCTCACATAATTTGGTCTTATTATCACAATAGTGACATCTCTGAAGAAAAACACTATGCTTGGCAAAGTAGAGGGTCAGTAAATGAGATGGACTGATTCAATGACTGCAACAAAAGGAGAAAGCACAGGGAGCCATTGTGAGGATGGCACAGGGACAGGCAGTATTTCATTCTGTTCTCATAAGTCACAGCCAAATTGTGAGCACCCAACAATAAGACACATCATCATTTATCAACACTGGAAATAAGTTGCTTGAAATAATGATGTTCACTGAAAAAGTGTGCGTGGGCAAGTTCCTTCCCCATAAGAAGAAAAGCATAGTAATTTCCCAAGCTGTCTTATCCAGAGAGGCTTTTAGTGTGTCACATCAAATAATTTCGCCAAAACTTATACACAAAGCAGGAAAAGGGACAATCACAAACCTCATCAAGGTGTCTAAGAATCTTCCTCATCAGCCTGATCAGTGCCTGGGATTTGTTCCAATGAATTTGGAGACGTAATGACTGTAACAATAAACTCGAGTATGTCGGAGGTCATGAGGATGGTGTAGGCTAAAGAAGGTTTCCAATTTGCTGTTCATAGGGTCACTATGAGTCATAATCAACTTGATAGCACATAACACAACAACAACAATAAAGGTTCAAACATGTTTCAGGAGAGGGAATGTCTGAATGAAAGTAACTTTAACCCATTAATATTGCCTGTACATTAGTTAAAGATTCTCATTTATGTTCATTAATTTGGTAATTATAATAACCCTGAGAAGAAAGCAGAGGAGTAAATGAAAATATTTGTAAGTCACATGTCAAAAGCTTAGTAATAACAAATCGAGGATTATATACCCGGTTCTAATTCTTTCTCTGTCAATAATCACATACTACTTTATTACAGTTGTTTCAGGAACTATGATCTGTGATGAAAAAAGGTTGTTGTTGTTATTGTTGAGTATGACTTATAATGACCTTATGAACAAAGGATCTAAACCCTGCCCCATCTTGACACTTGCCACACAAGACTCCATTGTGGCAGTCATTGGGTCAATTTACCTAGTTGAGGGTCTTCCATTTCTTCTCTGACCCTTCCTAGCATCATGTCTCCCTCTAAGGAATAGCTCCTCCTAGGAACATGGCCAAAATATTTGAGGTGAAGCCTCATCATTCCTGTCTCCAAAGAGCACTCTGGCTGCACCCTCTCCAAGACATATCTGTTTGTTCTCTTGTGTTCAGGGTTCTTCTCTAACACTACAGTTCAAAGGCATCAATTCTTCTTCTGTCATCCTTATTCAATATCTATCTCTCAGATGCATAGCTAGTAATTAGAAAGATGATGGCCTGAATCAGATGCACCTTAGTCCTTAAACTGACATCATTACTCCTTAATAATTTGGAAGGTTCCTAACTGCATATTTTCCCAGTAAGATGTGTCTCATTTCCTGACTGCTGGTACTAAGGGTATTAATCATGGATCCAGGCAAGATGAATCTGTTGACAGTTTCAATTTCCTCTCCATCCATCATGATACTGATGATGAAAAAAGTTAGCCATCTCTATATCAAGTAATACCCTTCCAACTCCAGCATTCTGCTGTTTACAGGAGGAAATAAAAAAGGAATGAATTATGAATTATGGACCAAATAGGACCACTGAGAATCTACAAGATTAAAGTACCAAGTGCATTTATTTATTTATTGTCAATATCAGTAATAATTTCTTGAACATTTGCTTGACACTGGATATTTTGTGAGGTTCTAGGAAAAATAGGTATCAATTGTTGTTCTTAGGTGATGTCAAGTCAAAAGGGCTTCATTGTTGACCCTCTAGCAGATTTTCAGATGGTATAAATCTCAAGAAAAGAGACTGCTCATCTTCTCCTGTTGAGCCAGTAGTAGATTTGAACCACCAATCTTTGAATTGGCAGCAAAATCCCTTACACAAAGGCTCCCAGAGCTCCCTAGGCATCAATTAGAACAATATAAATGCAGAAGTGTTGTAGAGATAAATAGGGAAACTAAGGCTTTTGAGTTTCTAGGAATCACTGAACTATTGCTGAAAGTGAAGAAGACATATATGAAATTTATAAAGAGAAGAACAATGTTAGCTTACTCTATGTTAATTACTTGAATCACCTTTCTTAGCTGGTGGTAGTATTTCTCTTAGAATTGTGTCCCTTACACTGCCATGCTAAGAGTTTTTCCTCTCCCGTATCACACTTATTCTGAAACCTCCAGGCAGAGGCTTTCTTCAAGGCATAAGATGAAAGCCAATCTTGGAAAGAATCAATAAAGATTTTTGGAAATGGAAAATGGGCGGGAGTTGAAAATAGCACATAAGTCTCCATTTGAATTTCACTTACTTCTGCTGAAAAGCTGGAAGCATCCTGATTAGAATCTATGCTACATCTCAGAGTATTTAAAGAATGACACTTCATGCTCATTCCACCCAAATCAGCTAAAACTTCATCAATAATGCCTCCTCTCTTCTAAATTTTCAAAGAAAAATGGCAACTCTCTAGAAAGCAAATTGATACTAGGGATTGGAACTCAACATTTTATTTTTATCTGTTTTGTATTCAGAACATGCTTCACCAAATTTCCTCAACAATAAATTGATTGTAGATCAAAGTAAGAAATATCCTACATTCTAACAATATTTTCAATGCTAGGAAACAGTAGCCAGGAAATAAAAAAAAAAAAAAGTGTTACGATGGGAAAGTCTGCTGTTAGGGGCCTCTCCAGGGTACTGAAGAGCAATGGTGTCACTTTGTAGACTAAGGTGCGTCTGATACAGGCTATGGTCTTTGCAATCACTTGTTATGCATCAGAGAGTTGGATACTGACTAAGGAGGATAGAAGGAGAATTGATGCCTTTGAGTTGTGGTGCTGGAGAAGAGTATTGAATGTACCATGGACTGCCAAGAAAACAAACAGATTCATCCTGGAGAGGGTTGTTAAATCAGGCTGCTCCGTGGTGGCAAAGATTCTGAGGCTTTGTCTGACATACTTTGGACATGTAAAGAGAGACAGGCCCTTGGAGAGGGACATCATGCTTGGGAGGGTGGAGGGACAGTGCAGAAGGAGAAGACTCTCAATGAGGTGGATTGATTCGGTGACTGGGGTAATCGGGATGGGTGTGTCAGAGGCAATGAGATTGGCACAGGATAGAGCAGGGTTTAGGGCTGTTGTACATAGGGTTGCTATGAGTCGCAAGCGACTTGACAGCACATAACAACAACAACAACATAGAAGACTTAAAATTTTATAGTCACTGACATAGGATAAAAAGAATTTAAAGAGTTATAGGATAAAGATAGTTTACTTTTCTGTGCATTTTGGTAAATTAAATTTGCACACTAGTCTTTATTTGTATTGAAAGCTAACTTTACTATTTCATTTCTTCCTTTTTCTGCTTTTCTGCACTCAAATGCTGATGTTTGACCAATCTCTACCCACATACACTCGATCAAAGAGAAAGAATCAATCCTGAGAGCTCAGGTAGTCAAAATTCATTGTTGTTGTTGTTGTTGTTATTGCTGTGTGTCACAGCATAAAAATATGACTCATAGAATTCCTACGAACAACAGGTGGAAATTTTGCCATATTCTGTGCCATCATCATGAACTGTGCCATGCTAACCCACTGTTACAGTCATTCTGTCCATCCTTCTCAGTGAAGGTCTTCTTTTTCACTGACCACCCACAATCACTAGCAAAATGTCTTTTTCTTAGGATTGGTGTTACCTAACACAATGTCCAAAGTGTATGAGACAAAGTTTCACCATTCTTGCTTCTAAAGAGCACTTAAGTTATATTTTCTCCAAAATATGTGTTTGTTATTTTAGCAGTCTATAGTCTTTGCAATTATTTACTGTGCATCAGAAAGCTGGACAATGACTAGAGATGATAGAAGGAGAATTGATGCCTTTGAGTTGTGTTACTGGAGAAGAATATTGAATATACCATTGACTGCTAGAAGAAAAAACAGGTTTATCCTAGAGAAGGTGAAAATGGGCTGCTTCTTGGAGGCAAGGATTCTGAAGCTTCATCTGGCATACTTTGGACATGTTGCAAAGAGGGACCAGTCCTTGGAGAGGGACTTTATGCTTGGGAGGGTGGAGGTGCAGTGCAAGAGAGGAAGATCCTTGGTGAGATGGATTGATTAAGTGACTGGGGTAATAGTGGTAGATGTGTCAGAGATCGTAAGATTGGTGCAGGATTGAGCAGGGTTTAAGACTGCTGTATATAGGGTCACTATGAGTCACAGGGAACTTGACAGTGTATAACAACAAACAATAGAGAATATTCAGTACTCTGCAAATACCTATAGCAGTTACAAAGAGATGAAAAGTATAATGCATATTTTATAAAGAAAAGAGGATTTTGAGGTCTCTTTATTTTTATGTTTACAACAATTGTCAAACATTTTTCTAGGTCATATAGCCTTGGTCTGTCCACTTGTTAGTTGCTATGAAGTCAAACACTGTGACACTAATGTGTCAAATGTGATAATGGTTACTCATGGTGAACAGTGTTTGGTGGAGCTCCCTGATTAAAACAAGCTTGGAAGCAGGAGTGGCATCCAATTCCTAAACAGCTTGCCTCTGGAACCCTATAAACTTGGAGAAAGGATGAAAGTTACACAAGCACTCAGGTCTTTCATTCATAGGGTCACTATGAGTTGCCTATGATTTGATGGCACTTCAACAACAACAATTGTACAAAAATGATAAGATATTTCAAAGAAAGCTAAGCAACCATCCCTTTATAAGCCATCAGTTATATAAAAAAAATATAACATAGAGAATTGTCCAACAGAACCAAAATATTATCTTGAGTCTATCCCACTTAAATTTCATAATAATCTTAAGAATAGGTTTGAAACATTAAACACCAGTGGCTGAAGATGAGATGAAGATGAGTTCTGGGATGAAATCAAGGATATCATTCATGAAGAGAGCAAAAAAGTCAATGCAAAGACAGAGAAGAAAGAAAATAAACCCCAAAATAGAAATCAGATGAGAGCTTGAAAATTACATTAAAGGACTGTGAAGTCAAAAGGGAAGAAACACTGAAGTAAAAAATGCTGAATAGAAGATTTCAAAGGACAACTTGAGAAGACAATGCAAAGCATTCTAATGAAATAAATAGGCAGCTATAATTGGAGGATAAAATAAAAAAGAAGGTCTTTCTTGACAGTTCTCAAACAGACAGAACTGAAAACTAAAGCCTCGAGCTGCCATCCGAGATATGCTATAGGCAAAATCTTGAATGATTCTGACAGTACCAAAGAATATTGCAGGAATACACAGTATCACTGTATCAAAAGAATTGGTAGACTTTGAAGTATTTCAGGAAGTAACATATGATCAAGGAATTAGTTCAAAGTACATTGATAGCATTCGTATAAAATGAAGCCCAAAGAATGACAGGATAACAATTGATATCTATGTCAACTAATGGATGCAGCCCTGGACATTTCACCAGTCTAGGCCAAGAAATTTGGAGGCTAGCTGTTTGGGTGACTGACTAGACAAGATCCATATTTGTTTACATTCCCAAGAAAGGTGATCCAACACAATGTGGAAATTACAAAACAATATAATTAATATCACATGCAAACAAAATATGGCTGAAGATCATTTAAAAATTACTAAAACAGTACATAGAGAACTGCCTAATGTTCAGCCAGCATTTGGAAGTTGTGGCACCAGGAATATCATTGTTGATATCAGAAGAATCCTGTCTGAAAGCAAAGAATACCCAGAAGAATGTCTGTTTGTGCTTCATTGACTATGCAAAGATATTTGACAGTGTGGATCATAACAAATTATGAACATTGAGAAGGATGAGAATCTCAGAACACTTAATTTTGTTGGTGCAAAATCTATACCTAGATGAAAAGGCTGTCATGTGAACAGAGCAAGTGAATACTATTTTTTTTAATGTGTGTGTACCGTCAAATTGGATCTGACTGGTACAGGAGGTGATTGTTCCTCCTTCTTCAACAGAGCATCTGGTGGATTTGAACCGCGCACCTCTGGGATTGCAGTGCAGTTTCCTGCCACTAGGCCACCAGAGCTTGCCGTGAATACTATTTTTAAGGTAGATTTATGTTAGGATTGTATCTCCTCACCATAACTATTCAATCTGAACAAATCGTTCAAGAAGCTGGACTCTAAGAAGAAGAAAATGTCATCAGGATGGAAAGAAGACTCATCAATAACCTACGTTATGCAATGACACAATCTTGCTTGCTGAAAGTGAAGAGGACTTGGAGTGCTTATGGCTGAAGATCAAAGAATACAGCCTTCAATGTGGATTGCATCTCAATCTCAAGATAGCAAACATTCTCACCAATGGACGGATAGCCACATCATGATAGGTAGAGAAAAGATTGAAGCTGTGGTACACAATCAACACTCTTGGCACTAGCAGTCAGGAAATCAGGAGACATATTGCACTGAGAAGGTCTTCAGTCAGGGATCTCTATAAACTCTTGAAAGTAATGATATCAGTTTGAGTATTAAGGTGTGCCTGATTCAATCTATGGTATTTTCAATCACTTGCAGAAAAAGAAGATATTCGTTGCAACATCTGAGAGCTAGAAAATGGATAAGGATGACAGAAGAAGACTTGATGCCATATTCCATGGACTGTCAAAAGAACAAATAGATATATCTTGGAGGAAGTGAAGTCAGAGTGTGTCTGCGAGTGCAAGACCCTATGTGCTCTGTACTCACCTGTCCAACCCTCTTCTGGAGCAATGACTTTAAATCAAGAATGGGTTATTGTCTCAGGCATGAAAAATTCTACTAAAGCAATGTCATATAAGCAGCAGGCTACCTCACAACCTATACAAGTACAAAGGAAGACATCACCCCCCAAAAGTGACACAGTGTCCATGGCTTTCCTGAAGCGAGAAAGTCTGATGATACATAGTTTAAAATAACAACGATTGAATATTTTCAACAGTTGAAAGAAAAACTTGAAGAATTACAGGACATTGCAAGCAAAAACCAGGAGGAGCTAAAAAACAAAAAAACAAACAAACAAAACCCAAGTCAAAACAATGCAGATAAAACAAATGAGGCATTAGAGGCTCTGGAAAAACAAGAAACTACAATCCAAAATATGAAGTCCAATGCTTCAGATGCTATCAACATGATGGAGGGGTACATAAACAGAGTTGAAGAGATGGAACACAGAATGGGTGAAATAGAAGAAAGAATTGTCACCACTGATCTGCTAAAGCAAAAAGGAGAATAAAAAAGAAAGAAAAAAGAAGAAAATCTAAGAATAATGTGAGATACCATCAAGAGAAATAACATGCACAGAATTGGAATTCCAGAACAGGAAGTAGCAAGTAAAGGCACTGAAAAAGTTGTGGAAGAAATACTAGAAGGAAACTTCCTAGGCATAATGAAGAATGAGAGAATATGTTTTCAAGAAGCTGAGCGAACACCATATAGAATAGATCCCAAAAGAAACCACCAAGGTTCGTAATGGCCAAATTTGCCAGAATCAAAGATAAGGAGAGAATTCTGAAAACAGCGAGGGAGAAACAGAGTAACCTATAAGAAAGAGCAGATAAGAATAAGTGCTGATTTCTCAGCAGAAACCATGCGAGCAAGAAGACAATGGAATGACATATATCAAACACTCAAAGAACAAGAACAAAACTGTCAACCAAGAATACTGTACCTTGCAAAATTGTCCATCATATATGAAGGAGAGATCAAGATATTGTCAGAAAAAAAACAGAACCTAAGGGAATTTATAAAAACAAAATGAGCATTGCAGGAAACACTGAGAGATATCCTTCTTACAGAGATGCCACAGAAAGCAGGATGGACCAAAGTAACTAGCAAAAACACCAAAAAGAACTCAACAAAATGATAGCAACAAAACCTTGCCTCTCAATTATCACACTGAATTTAAATGGTTTAAATGTACCACTGAAGAGAAAAAGAGTAGCAGATTAGACAAAAAAAAATCCATCAATAATGCTGTCAACAAGAGATAGTGAAAAATGAAATAAAGAAAGACTAAAAATAAAAGCGTGGGGAAAATATATCAAGCAAATGGCAACCAGAGAAAAGCAGGAGTAGTGATATTAATCTCTGATAAAATACATTTCAATGCAAAAACCATCACAGAGGTTAAAGAAGGTTACTATATAGTACTTAAAGGATCAGTAGAACAAGAGGACATTACAATAATAAATATGTATGCACAAATTGATAAAGCTGCAAAAACATATAAAACAAACATTAACAAAACTGAAAAAGGAAATAGAAAACATCACTTTAATAGTTGGAGACATCAATAGGCCATTCTCAAGAAAATATCAAACTACCAGAAAGAACCTCAACAAAGATGCTGAAGAATTTAACCACACAATAAAGCAACTAGATCTCATAGACATTTATAGGCTAATGCACCCCCCAAAAGCACAGTATACTTTCATTTCCAATGTGCATGGAATGTTCTCAAGAACAGAACACATTTCAGTACACGAGGCAAGCATCAATAAATTAAAAAAGCAGAAATAATACAAAGCATCTTCTCAGATCACAATGCTACAAAATTAGAAATTAATAACAA
>NW_006400085.1:500774-505131 GCF_000299155.1 Elephantulus edwardii
AAAAAAAAACACCTGGACCAGATGGTGTTAGAAGTGAATATTATAGAACATTCAGAGAAGAACTGTAACTAATACTACTACATAAACCATTTAAGAAAAGAGAAAAATATGGCATTCTCCCAGACTCATTCTATGAAGTAAACATATCCTTGATACCAAAGCCAGGTAAAGGCACCACCAAAATAGAAAACTATAGACCAACATGTGTCATGACCATAGATGCAAAAATCCTGAATAAAATTCTAGCAAATAGAATCCAATGATACATTAAAAATAATTCACCATGACCAATGGGGATTCATAAGAGTTCTGCAAGGATAGTTCAACAGAAGAAAAGCAATCAGTGCAATTCATCACATTAACAAAGCAAGCAAGATGAACCACATGATCCTATCAATTGATGCAGAAAAGGTCTTTGACAAAATCCAACCCCTTTCCTGATTAAAACACTCAACAAAATAGGATTAGAGGTGAATGTCCTCAACATATTAAAAAAGTATTTATGCAAACCCAAGAGCCAACACTGTTCTCAATGGAGAGAGATTAAAGGCATTCACTTTGAGAACAGGAACTAGGCAAGGATGCCCACTATCACCTTTCCTATTCAATATTGTATTGGGAGTCTTAGCAATAACAATAAGGCAAGAGAAGGAAATAAGAGGTATCCAAACTGGCAAAGAGAAGTAAAATTATCTCTCTATGCAGGTGATATGATAGTATACTTAGAAAACCCTAAAGAGTCAGTAAGAAAACTATTGGACATAGGTGACCAATTCAGCAAAATGGCAGGATACAATATCAATATAAAAAATAAATACAAAAATAAATTGGATTTCTCTACAGTGACAAAGAGAATAAAGAACTTGAACTAAGAAAAACAATACCCATCACAATAGCTAATGACAAGATTAAATACTTGGGAGTAAATCTAACTAGATTTTATTATAATACTTTGCTTTGTCTTCCTGAGCTGCTCTTTAAAATCTTCGGTTCAGCTCCTTAACTTATTGATTTCTTTCCTTTGTTTTGGTTTCTCAGTACTCTAGTGCAATATTCAGAGTCTCTTCTTGACATCCATCTTGGTCTTTTCTTCCTTCTCTGTCTTTGTAATGACTTTGATCTTCGCTTATTAGTGTTCAAGTCCTCAAACCTGTTCCTGAGTTGTTCTTTAAATTCTGGTGAACTAGACCAGAGGTCAAACTTTAGTTCTTGTGGATTTGATTTTACTTTCTTTAGCTTCAATTTGAGCTTGCATGTGAATAGTCAATAGTCGGAACCACAGCCAATATCTGGTCAGGTTTTCACAGCTGATGTTGAGCTTCTCCAGATATTTTAATTTTTTTTCCATACGTGTAGTCATCAAGTGAAATCCTTGTGCATAATTGCCATTTATGTGTCTTATAAAAGGTATTTGCAATGAATAGGTCATTGATTGTACAGGATTCTATCATTTTCTGTCTCCAGACTCATTTCTGTCTCTAAGCCCATGCTTTCTGACTACTGATCTTCTTCCCTGTTCCAAACTTTTACATTCCAGTCATCCATGATTATCAAAATATCTTGATTTCATGTTTGATCTATTTCCAGCTGCAAAAGTTAGTAGAAGTCATCTATTTTCTCTTCTTTGACCCAGGTTATCTGTGCCTATATTTAAATGATAGTGTTAACAGGCCTTCCATGTATTCATATAGATATTATCCTGTCACTCACAACATTATTTTCAATATGTATCTAGAAATGGTCTTTTAAACTACGAATTCAACCTTATTTTTCCTCACATTTTGATTTGCATCAGATGTCCATGCAACCCATTTCGCTTCACCAATTCCTAGTTTATATATACACATATATACATTCCATTTCTTCCTAAACAATCCCCAATTTTCCTACATTTCTGCTTCTCACATTCTACCTTCCAGTCAGTCTGTTTGCAACTGTTTCTTGTACTTTGTTATTCCTAGTAAGTAGGCTCAGCCTCTGGTGTTATATCTGCTAGTCTACTCTAAATATGTTCTAATGATAGGGTTTTCTGAGGGCTGTTATTTCAAAAGTAGATGGCCAGTTTTTCTCCCTTGTTGTTGTTGATTGCCTTCGAATCGAGCACAACGCATAGTGACCCTATAAGCAAAAGACTTGAAGCCCCTCTACAACTATCGACATTTATCAAAGTTCATAGAATTTCTGGAGGCCTGTTATTTAGGAAGTATATGCCATTCTCCTCCCTATTCTGTCTTAATTTGGATGCACACTCTAGAGCAATATTTGACAGATAAGTATTTAACTCAAAAGAGTAGATGAGAGACTTTTCCCATTACTCCTGTAATGGATAGGTATTGGTTCCACCCACTACCACCTTAGGGGCATGTGACTTGTTCCCACCTTCACCCCTGCTTTGCTAACATCCAGCTCAGTCCTCTTCTTGCCCTCCAGCACCTCCCACCCTCTGCCCCTAGCCAATCCTGGTATAATGGTTCAGGCCTTGACACAACTCTGTCTACTCACTTCCTCTCCCCCTGCTGTGATGTTGGTGTTCCTGAGCATCATGGCTGAGATGTCCTTCTGATGATGTCTTCTCTCCTGAAGTCTATGTTCTTGCCTTGTCTCAGAAATGGGGCAATAACTGGGGCACCAATATAAGCAGGGGATTTAAAAAAAATTGTGTGTGTGTGTGTGTACCATCAAATCGGATCTGACTGGTACAGGAGGAGATTACCCCTCCTTCTCCAGCATAGAATCTTGTAGATTTGAACCACATACCTCTGGGCTTGCAGTGCAGCTTCTTGTCACTAGGCCACCAGATTTCCCTAGGGTTTTTTGTTTGTTTGTTTTTGTCTACCGTTCTTGGTCTTTCCAGTGATGTCCTGGATCCTCATCTCTATTCTCTACTGTGATGATTAAGCAGAAGGCACAGAAAACTTCACTGAGGGAATATAAATTTAAAAATTCACTCTGCCTGACTTCTTTATTCAGAACAAGACTTCAAAGTTCTTTATGAAGTCTAGTATACATTACCTACATTATTTTTAATCCACACTTGAAGGAGCAAACTCATTTAAAGATTTATCACTTTTTGAAAGTTGTTTGTTTACTTTTCAGAGGAGGAGATAAAATTTATACTTGAATGTTCTTGAATTGCATTCAAGGCAGCAATTTGCACAAATTATCCCTTAAAGTCAGGAAATAAGGAGAACCATTGCATTAGGAAAGTCAGCAGTTAGGGACCATTTCAAATTATTGAGGAGTAATGATGTCACTTTGAGAACTAAGTTGTGTCTGATTCAGGCCATGCTCAAAGTATGTAAGACAAAGCTTTGACATGTGAAAAAAAAAATACAAGGTTCTCCCTCAAGTTCTCTGTAATATAGATAGAATAAACATAAAATACTTAACAACAAATAAGAACGAACTGGTATTGACCATACCACTGGAAACTACCTTATACAAGAAACTTTTTAGATGTTTGTAAAAATGATACCCTGGAGATGTTTTGTCCACAAAGTCAACTGGTACAGTGAATAAGAATACAGCCCCATTCTCTTCTTGGCTATTTCAGTTCTCTTATTCAAATGAATGACATCAAATTATCTAACCACAGTCAGACTGAGTGAGAAACAAGAGTACATAGACAAGATAGTGCCACAAATTGGAGCATTTCTCTGAATATTCATTAATACAAAGTCTCTTGGTGGTGCAAATAATTAGCATGCTTGCTTAATAAAAAAGTTGTTGGAGGCTCAAGCCCACCCTGAGACATCTTGAAAGAAAATCTTGATGATTTACTTCCTCCACAAAAAACAGGCTTTGATAAACACTGTGTTGACATAAATTATAATCAAATCTACAGCAAGTAATTTGGTCAATAATACAGGTGCCATTCCTGTGCAACAGCAATAACTTCTTGTGTCCCAAATGTATCGGAGTCCTGTGGGAGAGTGGTTAAAGGGCTTGGCTACCAACTAAAAGGCAGTTTGTTTGAATCTATGGTCTGTTCCTGTCCCTCAAGAGAAAGTTGAGAGCTGTGGTGGTCCACTTGTGGTAGAATTTATAGCCTTGGAATTGTTGAGACTGTTCTATTCTGTCCTATTGAATTGCTTTGAGTTTGAATCTACTTGATGGCAATAGGTTTGTGTTTACTCAAAGTGTGATCTAAAGACTGGTAGTAACAATACCATTAAGACAGAATCCTATATCCCACTCCAGGCCTCTTCAATCAGAATCTACACTTTTTTTTACAAGAATTCCAAACAATATTGTATACAGAATAGTTTGAAAAGAACACTCAGAATTACAGTTGTTGGTGAAAAGAGAACATTTTTTTCAATTAGGTAAATTTGTTGTTGTTGTTGTTGTTGCTATG
>NW_006400085.1:506106-512582 GCF_000299155.1 Elephantulus edwardii
ATGTTCTGGGATTCTCATTCTTCTCAGAGTCAGCCACAGCTTGTTGTGATCCACACAGTCAAAAGCCTTTGCATAGTCAATGAAGCACAGACATTCTTCTGGTATTCTTTGCTTTCTGCTAAGATCCATCTAACATTAGCTATAATATCCTTAGTACTATGACCTCTTCTAAATCTAGCCTGCATATCTGGCAGTTCTCTGTTGACATAGTGTTCCAAAAGTTTTTTGATAATTTTCAGCAGAATCTTGCTTGCATGTGATATTAATTATATTGTTCGATAATTTCCGCACTCTGAAAAGTAGAGCAAAACCAGTTCTCAAGAAAAATGTTGTATCCTACAGTGTAGGAGAAAATGCAACTCTTCCATAGGCCAAAATAAAATCTTCCAATATATAAGATGGAACTATTTACATCTATCATTGACTTCCTGGAAATCACAGAAGCAAAAGATTACTGTTGTTGTGTGTCATCAAGTTGGAATTGACTCTTAGCTGACCCTCTATTGACTTTTGAGAGAGTATAAATTTCATGGGAAAAGACTGCCCATCTTTCTACTCTGGAGCAGTTGGTGTATTTGAACTTTGAGTTTACAGTGAAACTTCTTACTACTAAACTATCAGAGTGGAAATATAAAAATAAGTTGTTATTTTTGTTGTTAGGAGCCATCTAGTTCAATACAACTCATAGTAACACTGTGAACAACAGATGGAACCTTATCCTAACCAGCATCATCTTCACAATCTCTTCATGCCCAAGCCCATTGTGACTGTCAATCCATTTCATTGAGGGCCTTCTTGTCTTTCAACGACCTTTTCCAGTATCATATCTTTTCCCCAGGACTGGCCTGTCCTGAAAGCATATGAGACAATGTTTCACCATCCTTATCCCTAAGGAACACTCTAATTGCATTTCCTCAAAGACAAATTTATTTGTTCTTTGACAGTTTATAGGATATTCAATATTTTCTCCATCACCATTATGCAAAAGCATTGTGTCTTCTGTAATCCTTATTCATTGTCCAATTTTCAGATCTACAGGAAGCAATTGACAATATGATGGGTTGGATCAGGTGTATCTAGTCTTTTAGGTGATCATTTTGCTTTTTAGCACTTTTAAAGAGGTTCAGTAAATTTTCCCAAAGCAACAGACCTTTTGATTTGACTTCTTGACTGCTGCTAATATGGACATTGATTGTAGATTTTGGATAAATTAAATTCTTGCCTACTTTAATAATTTCTCTATGATCTGTCATGATGTTGCCTATTGGTCTAGTGCTGAGGATTTTTGTTTTCTTGATGTGGAGATGTAATCCATATTGAAGTCTTTAATCATCTTTAGTAAGTGTTCCACCACTCACTTGTTATTTTCCCATACTGTTGTGGCTTGAGTGTTGCTCTGATATTAGAAGGTATGTGATTGGTATTTCAGATAGCAACAGGGTCGCTCGTAGTAGAATCATAGGTTTCAGCAGAGTAAGTAAGACTGACTAAGAAGAATTGACCAGTCATTTTTTAAATAAGAGGCCTTTGAAAACCCTATGAATAACAGAAACATAGTTTAACAATCTCTTTATATCTCCATTTCACCTGAACTTCAAAGGTGAACAACTGTAGAAATAGTTTACAAGTATTCCTAAATATTACTGTTTATCTATAGATGCTGGAAAAGCAAAATGCTAAAATACCATGAAATTGCTTAGCCTGCATAAGTAGTTACCCATTTGAGAATCTTCCAATGTAAGGAGTTGACAGAATTATATAGAATTTGTCTCTTTTAAGTAGAACAGGAAGGGACACACAATTTTGTAAAGAAGATGGAACGTTTAAACAGACTTAAAAGGGTGTCACAGTGCTATTCAGAGAGCTTGAAATGGGTTTCCTTGAGATAAAGAAGCATTAAAAGTGTCTAGACTCCACCCGGATAAATTTAAAATCAAGGTTATGCAACTATAGCTGCCTCTGGATCTGTAGAATGTGATGAGAGGAAGCTGTATTGGAACAAGCTGCATCTTCACTGGTGGTGAGGAAAAAATGGAAGTGTTGCCATATACCAGAGCAGGACAGATGGGAAGAGGCAAAATCATCTTAATAGGAACTCCACTCAAGAGGTTCATCTATAAGGGCAAAATGACTAGCAGAAAGTGTTAACAGGAAGCATAAAGATGTATGATATCACAGCTGTAGAACTATAATAATTTTTCACTATTCTTTTGGAGGATTTCCAAAATTATCCTATGTAGTTTCCACTATGAGAGTCAGCTCCATAGATCTGCCACTTCCAGAGAGACCAGACTTCACGTCCATTTGCTATGTTACACTATACCACTCCACTGTTTTCCTTTCCTTGAAACTAACCTTGCAAAAGTGAGACATTGAGATGACTGAGTACAAATGAGGAGTGAGAAGCATGATGGGAAGTAGATAAGAAAAGTTTTTCTGTCACTGACAAGTTTCCAGGATAAGAAAGCTCAAGCCAGAAGACAGGAGAAACATATTCTAATTTAATTTTGAAGTCACTACAAATGCAATGCTATTACGTTAAACTGGATTGGACATTTTAAATATTCATATTAAAAATCTTAGTAATGAGATTGGACCAGAAAAAGTTAGATCCTCAAAAACTGGGATATTAAAAGAACTAGGCACAGATTTGTTTTGCAAAGACAGTAGGAGAAAAAGACAAGAATGCTTCACAATTGCACCCCACATCCAATGTATTTAGTAGAACACTGGTGAATTTATTAAAGGGCTAGGATTATGTCTGACACTTACTCAGAGTCAGTAAAGTGTCTTGCACATTATACGTCATAATGTTGTGCTCAACTGAGTGACAAAAAGGAGAAAACTGCACGAAACAGCTGAAACACCAAAGCAAAACAATGGCCACAATGAACAAATGTATTGTGGATGTGGACTATATTTTCTGAGCCATTTTTGATGTCTTAAACTTTTATTTCACTTACTTCAGTGTTATTTCTTTTCTTTTCTTTTTTGTTATTATAGTAGTTTATTTACAAGATTCAAATACATTGTTTCCCAGAACAGATTCTTCTAATTTCTGTCAGCCCCACACCCACGAAATTGTACAACCCATTATTAATTCCCCCTCTCCCTGCACATCCTCATTCTTCTGTTTCTACTCTCCCCCCACCCCCAGGTCCTTATACTCATTCTACAATAATGTTTTTATGTAATATTTGTTCTTGTGGGACTGAGTTAGTTTTTGTATTAATTTTTATAGAAGCTCTTTACAATGTCTACATCTCAATATAGTGAAAAGGCCCAAAAGGAGATAAAAAGGATATAGAGACAAGCTTCACATAAACTCTAACAAGAAATTTAAAAACTGTATCCATTTTCTCCAAGTTTTGAGGTCCCAAAATAAACTCTACTATTTCTGCTGCCCTTTGCCTTCCCCTTGTATCAAGTCTTCATTAATTTGCACATGATTACGTATGGCTGTCAGAGTCCACGGTTAGTAAGATATTTAAGAAAGCCTCCCCACTTCTGACGAAGTCTCTGCATGCCATGATTCCTACAGGCATCAGAGAAAACACACAGAAAGTTTTCACCTAGACTTTGTTGGTCCTACATAACAAATAGTAAAGGCTAGATCCAACAATATTAAACTATGTACAAGTAACTTGCTGAATGTCAGCAGGCAAGACCTGTATATAAAGATCCTTAAATATTTATAAACCAAAAATCGATTGACTTATAATCAATTGCAACTCATTGTCCTGCCATCAGGTTTCTGAGGCTGTATGTACACCATTATGTGAAAAGACTATGTTTCTTCCCCAGAGCAGCTAGTACATTAATCTTTCAATTAGCAGTCTGATATGTAACACTATGATCCTAGGGCATGTTTGAATATGTACCGCTCACTTATTGCCATTGAGTCCATTCCAACTCTTTGTAACCTTCCAAATTACACTTCCAACACATATTGGGCTGCAATCAAAAGTTATGGGTTCACCATGAGTCAGAACTGACTGGAAGGCAGTGAGTTTGATCTTGGAATAGGTTTGCACAGAAGCAGAATAAAAATTCTAGTCAAGGGGGAAATAAACACTTGAAAGTTATCCAAAATCAAGCAGCTATTAAAATTAGCAGACATTAAAACTATATTCTAAGAGTTAAGTTAAAACATGTGTGAAATTAAAAAGGTCCAAATAGTTATTTTAAAGCAAGTAAAAATATTTTTTTAGAAATAAGGATAAAACATAGACTTCTAAACAAATTAAAGGTGAAAGAATTCAGTAGCAACAAATTTTACTCTAGATATGCTAGATGAAATTTTTCAGGTCGAATTAAAATATTATCGCATCTACAACTCTGATTTTTGACAGTTGTTGATTTCTTTTTCCCCTCAGAGGTGTTTGGTAATATCTCAAAATATCTTTGATTGTCACAGCTTAGGTAAGCAATTGAAAGCAGCATAGACCAGTGGTACTAAAAATTCTCCAATCTGCACATTACCATCTTCCCCAAATAAACAAAACAATGAAATATCTGACTTCAAATGTCAGATATTTCAAGCTTGATGATCCCTGGTTTGTGAAAAGTAGTCAAGAACTCTGAAAATAGTTATTGTACAGATAGATGTAAAATATGTTTTTATTAAAAAACAAACAAGCAAACACTGTTTAACATAAATGGGGTTCCAAAAACTATATAAGCAAAGTGCATGACATTAGTAAAGCCATATTCAAGAGAAGGAAAACCCAGTATATTTTACAAGTGTCTTAGAGTATACATGAAGTGGTATAAAATCACATAAAGGTAGACTGTAATAAATTAAAGTAATAGTCAACACTCCACATTATCCAAAAGAGAATGAATACATAAATACATCATTACCAAAATAAAAAAATATTTATTCTTACAAAGATAATGTTAAAAGAATAAAAACTCTAGTCATTGACTGAGAAAAAAAAAGGTTTTTTTGCACTTTATTTAGTAAACGAATTTAAAAAATTCTCACTTCAGTAAAAACCCAGGCAGTTCAATTAAGAACTTGGACAAAGTTTTAAAGAGTTTCAAACTATGAAGATACGGATGACAAATAGTACATGCACATAAAGATGCTAAACATTATTTGCAATTCATGTAATATGCCTTTCCATCAGAACTGACTCACAGCTGACCCTCAAGTGGTCTTTCAGAGACTGTAACTGGCATAGAAGGAAATTGCATTTTTTTCTATCATGGGGCAGCTGGTAGATTCAAATTGCATGCTTTTCGGTTGGCAGCACAACTCTTTCCTACTAAGCCAAAATTTAAATTACAGTAGGCTATCTCTCAGCACTTGAATGGATAATACCAAAACAACTAGTCAAACTGAGTACTAGTGAGGGTTTAGAGAAATGAAAATTCTCATACACAGCTGATAATAATGCAAAATTGTAAAACTACTTTGCAAAACAATTTGGAAGCTTTTAAAAATGTTAAATATACACCTACTATATGCAATGCCTTTTAGCTGTGTTGCTGGAGAAGAGTATTGAATGGTTAGCAGAACAAACAAACCCTGGAGAGGGTGAAAACCAGGCTGCTCCCTGGAGGCAAGGATTCTGAGGCTCCATCTGACATATTTTGGGCATGTTTCATGAAGAGACCAGTCCTTGGAAAGGGATATCATGCTTGGGAGAGTGGAGAGACAGCACAAGAGAGGAAGACCCTTGATGGGATGGGTTGAATAAGTTACTAGGGTAATGGGGGGTAGGTATGTCAGAGACAATAAGGTTAGCTCAAGGTAGAGTGGGTTCTGTTATCTGTCAGGTTGCTTTGAGTTACCAGCAACTCAATTGCACATAACAACATATACTCCAAGGAAAAATTATTAATGAGATATGCTTCATGGTATGTTGCTCTGCAGAATGGAAAGAGATGAGTAATGTCCTCTCATCATGATTTACAGTCATAGAAACTTAATGGACCGTCTCTATGAAGCAGACTTGACTTGATTGCAGCATGTTTGGTTTATTTGTTTTTGTTTGCTCTCTGTGTGTGTGTGTGTGTTTTCCTTGTTTTGTTATGACTCAACAATTCCACTCCTAGGAAGTTCTAGTGGCCTATTCCATAGATAGCTGCACTACTAATTAAACTCAACAATTCCACTCCTAGGAAGTTCTAGTGGCCTATTCCATAGATAGCTGCACTACTAATTAAAAGCGGGCCTCTCTCTAGTGATGGGAATCGTACATAGGCTGCAGTGGAGAAAAATGGGCAGTCTCTTCCCATGTGACATATAACCTCAGGAAATCTACCTGGGGGATCAGCTAGTAGTCAGTTCAGACTTGAAGGCAATGAGTAGTGAGTATAACTTCTAAATGACTTCTAGTATTTTCTTTTTACGTTTAAAGAGGGGTAAAATAACAATTATTTTTATATACAACTTTACTACAACTTTTAAACGATTTCCAGTATCTATATTTATGTTTTTGGAGGGATTGTTGTTTGTTGTTGTTATG
>NW_006400085.1:513567-519927 GCF_000299155.1 Elephantulus edwardii
ATCAAGTGTTCTGGGATTCCCATTCTCCTCTAATTATTTTTTTCCTTGGTCTTGTTTTTACAGCACCACTGCTAACACAATTAAAATAAAAACCTTACAAGGGTTTACAGTGAGCTTAGAAGCTCTTAAAGACCCCTCAAAAGACAGTCGCCTGGCAGCTTTAATGATCCCTTTCCTTGAAGGACACATGGGTTGTCATTTGTTTTCAGAATAGAAGCTGGAGAACTCCCACTGGCTTAGGTTTTACATTTAAAATTTATTGCAATGTTATCTTTTAAGTCTGCCCAGGGATACCTTAATAATGTCAATCCCATTTTCTGTGATTTATTTTCTAGTTTTGAAGCATCAGAATATGAGAGTCTTGCATTCTATCTGAATGTTCTCCCCCCCCCCTTTTTAGGAGGGAAACAAGGGTGCAGAGAACTGTGATCACTTACCTGAAACTTGACCTAAGCAGGAGACACAATTTAGCAAAACTCAAGATCTAGTCTCTGGTTTCCTTATTTTCATTCTACTTCTGGTACCAAACCAGGTAATTAGGTAATTTTCCTGCATCTGAACTTTTCTAGTTGTCTTTGGATGCTGTAGAGAGCTCTGATGATATGGTGTATATAGAGTTGTGCTGCTAATCCATTGGCTACATCTTTCTGGTTGTTCAAATCTACCGGCGACTCCTCAAGAGAAAGATGGGTAATTGCTTCTGGTGAGATTTACTTTCTCAGAAACCCAATGTAAGGTTAGTTCTGATTTGACAGTGATGAATTTTAATTTGAGCTGGGTGGTGTTAAGTGAATATATTCGGATGTGAATCAAAAGATTGGAAGTTTGAGTCCACACAGAAGTGCCTCAGAAATATGACCCCAAAATCTACTTCCAAAATTCAGCCATTGAAAAGTCCATGGAGCTCAGTGCTACTTAAACATACATGGGCCATGAGGTGACCTGTAAGGTAAAATGAGTTTTATTTGTTTGTTTTAAAAATGCATTTATTTACTCTTAAAGTTATGATTACCATTCAGGAAATATTCAAAGGAAAAATGTAACTTATGCTTCTGTGTTCATATGCAGTCAGAGATATTTTATCTAATTATGCATGACTTTGTATTGAATATCTTAATAATGCATTTGAAATTGTAAAAAGGAACACATAAGAGGCAGAAAAAAATGTTCCCAACACATATCTGTGTTATAAAAAAAAAGTCAAACTTCCTAAAGTCCTATAAATGTGGGGATAATGGCATAAGAAATGTAACTTTCATTCATCTGGGTTGCAACAAATTCAAACTTCATAGCTATTGAGTGGAAACTAATTTTCAGTGGACCACCCAGCAGGTTTTCTGATGCCTGTAGATTAGAAGAATAACTACCTATGACTGTTATTGCTGTTGTTAGGTGACATCAACTATGAGGAGCCAACTCATAGTTGACCCTCTAGTGGGTTTTCAGAAGCTGCAAACTGCATGAGAGGAGATTTTCCCGTATTTCTCCTTCAGAGTGGCTGGTGGATTGAAACCACCTAACTTCGAGTTGGCAGTACACATCATTACCACTAAGCCAACAAAATTCCCTTTCCTATGGACCAGATCATCCTACACATATATTTATAAGCACTTAATAAAAAACAGCATCATATTTGCGTGCATCATAACAAACTGTGGCTGACTCTAAGAAGAATGGGAATCCCAGAACATTTAATCGTGCTAATGCGAAACCTATGCTTGGACCAAGAGGCAGTAGTCAGAACAGAGAAGGGCAACACTGCATGGTACAAAATTGGGAAGGGTGTACGCCAGGGATGTGTCCTGTCTCCATACCTTTTTAACCTGTATGCAGAGCAGATTATCCAAGAGGCTGGGCTCTACGAGGAGAAGCGTCGCGTCAGGATTGGTGGACGATCTATCAACAATCTGCGTTATGCAGATGACACAACCTTGCTCCCTGAAACTGAGGAGGACCTCATGCACTTACTGCAGAGGGTCAAGGACTGCAGCCTTCAATATGGACTGAGGCTCAATGTCAAGAAGACAAAAATTCTCACGACTGGACCAATTGGTAGCATCATGATGGATGGCAAAGAGATCGAGATTGTTCACAGCTTCAGTTTGCTCGGCTCCATGGTCAACACTCTTGGCACCAGTAGCCAGGAAATAAAAAAACGTATTGCGATGGGAAAGTCTGTGGTTAGGGACCTCTCCAAAATACTCAAGAGCAACAGTGTCTCTCTGGAGACTAAGGTGCGCCTGATACAGGCCATAGTTTTTGCAATCACTTGTTATGCATCAGAGAGTTGGACAATGACTAGGGAGGATAGAAGGAGAATTGACGCCTTTGAGCTGTGGTGCTGGAGAAGAGTATTGAATGTACCATGGACTGCCAAGAAAACAAACAGATTCATCGTAGAGAGGATTAAACCAGGCTGCTCCTTGGAGGCAAGGATTCTGGGGCTTCGTCTGACATACTCTGGACATGTTGTAAGGAGAGACAGGTCTTTAGAGAGGGACACCATGCTGGGTAGAGTGGAGGGACAGCGCAAGACCCTCTATGAGGTGGATTGATTCAGTGACTGGGGCACTCGGGATGGGTGTGTCAGAGGCAATGAGATTGGCACAGGATAGAGCAC
Organism: Elephantulus edwardii; assembly: GCF_000299155.1. Lineage (NCBI taxonomy): Eukaryota > Metazoa > Chordata > Mammalia > Macroscelidea > Macroscelididae > Elephantulus > Elephantulus edwardii. The sequence goes on from NW_006400085.1 coordinate 516,188, forward strand.
GGTTTAGGGCTGTTGTACATAGGGTCGCTATGAGTCGCAAACGACTAGATGGCACATAACAACAACAACATACGACTTCAGTTAGCCAACTTCCTTCATGCAGTGCGAGTTGTGAGATAATTAAAACACTACTGAACTTTATATTTTTTTTAAAAGTTCAACAAACAAAAACCAAGCAATTACTACTTATTTACTGTCCATGTATTACTGGAAATTTAACTTATTCATTAGCTTATGTTAATTTTATATATTTTATTGAAAAGATGAATATAATTAAAAAATTTAAATCAAGAAAATATAAAGCCACAATAACATCAATATATTGTCAAGAATATCCTGAAAAACATTAAAGCAGTTTATGTTTTATGCATTACATTAGACTTCCTAAAATTCTTCAAGATGATTTAGACCCTTGTGGTAAAAAGAATTTGCATGTTTCATCTATTTGAGTTGTCTTTTCTTTCTTTATTTCCAGAAAATGGCAAACATATATGCTCATTGTGCACAATAAAACGCTATGTTGTTTTTAGGTGTCATTGAATCTAGTAAAACTTCTAGTGAGCCTATGAACAATCAATCTGAATATTGCCCTATCCCATGCCATTCTCACAATCTCACACACTTCAAGCCCATTGCTACAGTCACTATGTCAACCAACCTGATTGAAGATCTTCCTCTCTTTCTCTATCCTTTTACCTTCCCAAGCATGATATTCTTTTCTAAGGGATAGATTTGTCTTGCAACATGCCCAGAGTGAGACGAAGCTTAATCATCTTTGCCTCCAAGGAGCATTCTGGCAGCCCCTTTTCCAAGACACATCTGTTTGTTCTTTTGACAGTCCCTGTGATCCTCAACACTCTTCTCCAACACCTCAGTTCATAGGTGTCAATTATTCTTCTATTATCCTTAGTCATTGTCCAGCTCTAATAGGTAAACCATGAACAACACATGCCTTTGCTAACATTAAGTCTTTGTGAAATACATTAGATGTTTTATTAACCTTTATATGTCAAAGTATATATTATACCCATGATTTCAAATGCAGAATAGAAAAAAGAAACAACCTAGTACAATAAAATATGCCAAAAATTGGTTTCAGAAATAAGAGTATATTCAATACTCTTCTCCAGCACTACAACTCAAAGACATTAATTCTTCTTCCATCATTCTTAGTCATTGTCCAGCTCTTTGATGCACAGCAAATAATTGCAAAGATGATAGCCTGGATCAGATGTACCTTAGCCTCTAGATTGAGATCACTGCTCTTAAGCAATCTGGAGATGCCCCTGACAGCAGATTTCCCCACTGCTATTTGTCTTTTGATTTTCTGACTGCTGGTGCCAAGACTGTTGATTGTGGAAAGGAGTAAACTGAAATTATTAGCAATCACCTCTCCATCTATCAGGGTGCTGCCAATTAAGTGGCCCAGTAGTAAAAATAATTGTTTTCTTGATGCTGAGCTTCAATCCATATTGAAGACTACAGTCCTTGACTTTCTGCAGTAAATGATTCAGGCCCTCCTCAGTTTTGGTAAGCAAGGTTGTGTCATCTACACAAAGCAAGTTGTTAAGAGTCTTCCTCTAATTCTTATACCACATTTCTCCTCATGAAGTCCAGCCTCCCAAATGATCTGCTCTATGTATAGATGGAAAAGGTATGGAGACAGGATGCATCCCTAACACACTCCTTTCCTGATTTCGAACCCTGTGGTGTTAGAGGGTCTTAAAATTAGAGTTTAAAAAAAAAGCAAGCAGAAGACTAATAGTACCTCCAACAACACGTTATGATGAAAATTTGTTTTGAGGTAATTCTAATCCTATGACATACTGACTTCTAGAGAATGTAAAGGGGTTCTGGTAGCTCGGATAGCTTAGTGGAAAGTAGTTGCATTGCCAACCGAAAGGTATGTAGTTCAGATCCATGTGCTTCATGGGTAAAAGATGAGCCTCTCCTTTCATGGGACTAACTGCCTCTGAAAACCTGCTAAAGGATTAGTTAAGGGTCACAATTACAATAACAAGAGGAAAGGGGTTTTGGAATAAAATAATATGTGAGGAAGAGAAAAGATACGTTAGAGTCATATCATACGGTGACCATAATGGTAACAAAAATGTCACAGGCACTATATAAGTACGTTATGGTTCATAGTAGCCTGTGGGTCAGTGTCTGATCTAAACATTTAGTGAGGGATTATAACCAAAAAGAGTTGGGAACTAAGCTATTTGTTAAAATTAAGGAGGAAAACATTCTTAAGTTGTGTAAAAGAGGAGAAAACTTATAATTTGAAAGATGTATAGACTGGCTAAGAGTTGAGAAAGCAGATAGGATGTCCCTTTAGAGAAAAGCTCTGTCAATTAGAAGGGAGAGGAAGGAGCAGAAAAATAGGATGTTATTTTGCAGAGGAAAAACTATTGAGCTAAGATTTACTTTTTATGAGACTTAAAAACCCAATATCATTGGCCATCAACACAGAACCACTCAGAGATGACCGTCCAGCGGGTTTTTAGCGGCTGTAAATTGTACAGGGAGGACTATCTTTCTCCCTTGGAGGAGCTTGTGGCTTTGAACTGCCTTCCTTTGCATTAGCAGCACAACTTCCTATCTGCTAGGCCACCAGAGGTAGGAGAAAAATGACAAAAGCCTTTAAAATTAGTAAGTTATGTGAAAATGTGAATTTAGAGACTATAACTTAATGGGAAAATAGAAGACGGAAGAGAGAAAATGAAAGTGAGATTGAGTGAGCATTAGCAAGAAATAGGTTCATAAATTTTTAAAAGAAGAATAGATGGGTGAAAAGATTTCAAAAGTATTGGGAAATGTAGTTTTCACTCTATAAAAAAGGATGAGCATGCTTTTCTGCATTTCAAAGTGCAAATCAGCAAGAAGTAAAGATTTTAAGTAATAGAGTTAGCAGTAAATCTGCTGAGCTACAAGTTATGTTAGGGACTTGAACCCACTGACTCCAAGATCATTGCAGTTGTGGTCCCCCAAACCACTGATTCTAAATTTGGGCATTTAATTTACTAATTAAAAACCTATGTAACTCTTACACCTAGAAATGGTTGTGGTAAACTTCACATATATAACAAGTATGTTGTTGTTGTGTGCCATTGAGTCAGAACAGACTCATAGCTGATCCTCCCATGGATTTTCAGAGTCAGTTATTCACGTAGGAGGAGATTGCCCATCTTCTTCTACAAAGCAGCTGCTGGATTTGAACATATGCCTTCAGGATTACAGTGCATTTTCTTCCTCATAGGCTATCAGAGCTCGTAACAACTATATCTCTATACGAATATAAAAACATATAAATATATTTATAAAAATAATGTAAAGGCCCTCAAAGCTGGGAGATAGTGAAGTCAGCTTTGAGGCAGTCAGAGAAGCTGCAAAATCAGAAAGGGATTCTGGAATAAGGAAAATCCATGAAGGAAGCTTTAAAAAAGTCAATACTAATTGTGACACACCATATTACATGTTGGCTGCTAAGCAGAAGGTTTGCAGTTGAATCTACCAGTTACTTCAACAGAGCGAGATAATCTCCTTCTGTAAAGATTTGCCATCTTGGAAACCCAAGGAGGGTCATCATGAGTTGGAATGGACTCAACAGTAGTGGTTTGGTTTTGTTTTTTAATTATAAGTATAGGTCCTGGAATGGTACAAATGGTTTCCTCTCAACTGTTAACCTAAATATTGACAGTTTATTTCCACTCTGTGATGTTGTTGTTGTTGTTGTTGTT
>NW_006400085.1:521765-522997 GCF_000299155.1 Elephantulus edwardii
CAGAACAATCTCACTGATTTCACATGCAAGCAAGATTTTACTGAAGATTATCCAAAAACGACTGGAACAGCACATCAACAGGGAACTACCAGAAGTCCAGGCTGGGTTTAGAAGGGGTCCACTCTGTGATAGCATATTAATAAAGACTGGTGATTTATTTGTGTAAAAGTTACAGTCAATAAAACCTCATGGAACAGTTCTAGTCTGTAATACAGGAATCACTTGGTGTGGGCATTGACTCACAGCATTGAGTTTTAGTTTTTGGTTTTTATGAAGATAGTAGTGCTTGAATGGTAAAATTCTCTTCTTCCATGTGGGAGATCTGTGTAAATTCCTAGCCAATACACTGCAAATGTAACCAAAATCCATGTCAGAGCAGGCTTGGATGCTCTGTTTTCGTGAAGGTTCCAGACTAAGAATTGGGAGAAAGATTTGATGATCTTATAAAATCAGTCAAGGAAAACACTGAGAGCAATATTCTCAACTCATCACGCCTGGGATCACCAGGAGTCAGAGGTCCAATCAACTGCCACTAAAAACAATTTTATAACAATTCCCGTTATTTATAAGAAAACATACTCATCATGAGTGAAAAAGTAGCAAAACCCAGGTGACATCAAACTTAGGAGCAGAGAAAGAAGAAATCCCAGAAGTGAGAAAAAAAGTATGTGAAATAAAACGTTCACAGACTGCACAAACAAGAGAATGGAGGTAACAGTGAAAGAAAAGATAAAACCCATAGTTATCAAGTTGATTACAACTCACAGGGTCCTATAGAGCACAGATGTGCCCTGCAGGGTTTGCAAGGCTGTCAATTTTTTTAGAAGTGAATTGCCTTATTTTTATCCTCCAGAGCATCTGGAGACGTAAACAACCAAGCCTTCCACTATTGGTTCAGCCCTTAACTTACTGAACCACCAGAGACCTGAACATAGACAAGAAAGAACAGAAACTATTCTATTCAAACAAGAAGGGGGGAAGGAACAGAATATTAGAGGTTTGCAAGACATCATAAATTGTATAATATATGTAAAGTTGTCATTCCAAGGATATTTGGAAGTAATAGTCGGCAGCAAATTCTCTAAATATATTGAAATAGTTTAAAGATTCAAGATATTTGGTGCATCTTAAGCAAGATGATACATGAAGAAAATCACAACTGGGAACCTTAAATTCAACTACCAGAAATTAAAGAAGAAAAAAACCTTAAGGGCAGGAAAAGAAAAACGGCA
>NW_006400085.1:523317-524939 GCF_000299155.1 Elephantulus edwardii
GACAAAGCCCCAGAATCCTTGCCTCCAAGGAGCAGCCTGGTTTAATCCTCTCTACGATGAATCTGTTTGTTTTTCATACAGACAGTAATAATATCTGCCCCCTTCTTAGTTGTTGTTGTTATGTGCCGTCGAGTCACTTATGACTCACAGTGACCCAAAATCTTACTCTAACCTTTGCCAATCTTACTGTCTCCAACACACCTATCATCATTACTCCAATGACTGAATAAAATCCATATCATTGAGAGTCTTCCTCTCCTGTGCTGTCGCTCCACTTTCTCAAAATGACATCCCTCTCCAAGGACTGATCCTGCCTTGCAACATGTCAAAAGTATGTCAGACAAAGCTTCAGAATCCTTGCCTCCAAGGAACAGCCTGGCTTCAACCTCTGCAGGACAAACTTGTTTGTTCTTCTAGCAGTCCATGGTATATTCAACACTCTTCTCCAGCACCAAAGGTCAAAGACATCAACTCTCCTTCTATCATTCCTAATAATTGTCCAGCTCTCTGATGCATAGCAAGTAATTGCAAAGACCATGGCTTGTATCAGGCACATCTTAGCCTCTAGACTGACATCGTTGATCTTCATTACTTTGGAGAGGTCTCTGACAGTAGACTTTCCCAATGCAATTAGTCTTTTAATTTCTTGGCTGCTGGTACCAAGAGTGTTGATTGTAGAGCAAAGAAAACTGAAGCTGTCAACAATCTCAATCTCTTTACCATCCATAATGATGCTGCCAATTGTCTCAGTGGTGAGAATCTTTGTTTTTTTCATGTTGAGCTTCAACCCAAATTGAAGACTGCACTCCTTGGTCTTCTGCAGCAAGCAGGATTATGTCATCTGCATAACGCAGATTGTTGATGAGTCTCCCTCTAATCCTGATGCCACACTTCTCCTCATAGAGCCCAGCCTCCTGGATAAACTGTTACATATATAGAATGAAAAGGTAGGGAGATAGGACATATCCTTGATACACACCCTTCCTAGTTTTGAACCATGTGGTGTTTCCTTGCTCTGTTCTAATGACTGCCTCCTGGTCCAAATATAGGTTTCACATAAGCACGTTGTTTTGGATTCCCATTCTTCTCAGAGTCAGCTACAGTTAGTTGTGATCCATAGTCAAATGCCTTTGCATAGTCTATGAAACACAGATAGACATTCCTCTGATATTTTCTGCTTTCAGCCAAGATCCATCTGACATTAGCTATACTATGCCTAGTACCACAGCCTCTTCTAAACCCAGCCTGCACTTCAGGCATTTCTCTGTTGATATGCTGTTCCAGTCGTTTTGGGGTAATCTTCAGCAGAATCTTGCTTGCATGTGATATCAATGATACTGTTCGATAATTTCTACACTCTGTCAGATCACCTTTCTTTGGAATGGGAACAAATATAGATCTCTTCCAGTCAGTTGGTCAGATGGTTGTCCTCCAGATATCTTGGCACAACTTGTTGAGCACATCCAGGGCAGCATCTGTTTGTTGAACCATGTCAATCGCTATGCCTTCAATTCATGGGGCCTTGTTTTTTGCCAATTCTTTCAGAACAGCTTGAACGTCTTCCTTTATCACCACAGGCTCTTCCTCATACATTGTTTCATGAAATTCTTCTGTGTCCACCA
>NW_006400085.1:525182-527711 GCF_000299155.1 Elephantulus edwardii
CCCCCTTTGCTTTGGTTTCTCGGCACTCCAGAGCAATATTTAGAGTTTCTCCTGACATCCACCTTGGTCTTTTTTTCCCCTCCTCTGTCTTTGTAATGACCCTTTGAATTCTTCCTTGATGATATTCTTTATATCCTCCCCCAGCTCATCCGGTCTTCACTCATTAATGTCCAAGGCTTTAATCCTGTTCCTGAGATGATTTTGAAATTCATATGGGGTAGAGTCAAGGTCAAATTTTGGTTCCTGTGTACTTAATTTTCCTCAGCTTCATCTTGAACTTGCATATGAGTAGCTGGTGGTCTGTTCCACAATCAGCACCTGGCCCAGTTTTCACAGCTGATATCGAGCTTCCCCAGGAATTCTTCCCACAGATGTTAATCTATCTGATTCCCATGCATACCATCAGGTGAAATCCATGTGCATAGCCTGCGTTTATGATTCCTATAAAATGTGTTTGCAATGAATAAGTTGTTGATTGTGCAAAATTCTATCATTCTGTCCCTGGCTTCATTTCTGTCAAGAAGTCCCTGTTTTCCAACTGCTGATCCTTCTTCTCTATTCCCAACTTTTGCATTCCATTCATCCATTATTATTAATGCATCTTGATTGCATGTCCAATCAATCTCTGACTATAAAATTTGGTAGAAATCTTCTATTTCCTCCTCTTTGGCTCTGGTTGTTGGTGCATGTATTTGATTGATAATGGTATTCACTGGACTTCCATGTATGCATATGGATATCATCCTGTCTTTCACAACATTATATTTCAAGATGGATCTAGAAATTATTTTTTTAGCTATGAAAGCCACACCATTTTTCTTCACCTTTTCATCTCTAGTACAGTAGTTCATATGATCCTCTGACTCAAAATGTCTCCTGCCAATCCATCTCGTTCTGCCAATACCTAGTATGTAAATATTTCTGCATTCCATTTCTTTCTTAACAAATATCCAATTTTCCCACATTCATGGTTCTTACATTTCATATTCTAATCACTACTGCCTGCTTACAGCTATTCCTTCTTTTTGTTTCTATATTTGAGGGCTCAGTCTCAGTTGCTATATCTGCTAGTCTAAGTATGCCCTATTGTACATGGGGTTTTCAAAGTCCTGCTATTTCAGAAGTAAATGGTCAATCCTTCTTCCTAGTCTGTCTTAATTTTATTGCTCAGATTTAGAACTTTATGTGACAGACAAACATTTTACAGAGAAGAGCAGATTAGACATTTCCTAATATTAGAAAAAACCCAATAGATGCTGTGTTGTCCCCACCCTTGCCAGGTGTGTTTTGAGCCATCCCTTTCCTTGCTTCGCCAGCATTTACATCTACTCCCACATATTCCATTCACTATCAACCTCCCCTATCCAGCCCTTGATGTGATGGCTTATATATCAATCTTTCTGGGCTTCTGTGATTTCTAATGTCTCAAGCTACTTCCACTTTCTTCTTCTGTGGGCAGTATCTCTTGACTTCAGGAATTTTGAACTTCTGCTCCAGGACTGACTTCTTGTGCCTTAGGGCATGTTCTCTTTCATTTATGCTATAATAATTTCCTATAGATTTGGTGTATAATGCTGTCTTCCTGTCCTGAGGGCCGAAGGCATGAGATGTGAAGGTGGACTTGAACTGCAGGTTTCTGGGAGATGTAGTTATTTGTACCTGCATTGTATGGGGTCCGCTGAGACAGTTTCTGCCACACACGTTGGACCTTGGCACTCCACCCTTTGGCCCCTGTGTTTTGTGCCCCAAAATTTGAAGGGGGCTTGACCCTTGGGCTTCTGAGAGATGTCGTTATTTGTACAATATTGTAGAAATGTTAATTTTTTAACAAAATCATTGCTGTTGTGTTGAAACTGACTCATAGTTGACTCTGCAGTGGATGTCTATAAAATGCCTGGGAGGGGATTGCCCATCTTTTCCTCAGAACAGGTGGTGGATTAGAAAGCAGGTGCCTCTGGGCTGGTAGCATAATTTCCTATCTACTAGACCATAAAAGTTCCCTAGTATAAACAGGACAATGCCGTCTTAAGTCCTGAAAGAAAAACTCAAATTCTCTAGCTCAGCATTCTGTATCCAGAAAAAAAAATTTTTTGAGAATAAGTCAGTTTACACACACAAGAGGATATTACTGAACTAGAAAAAGAAGTGGAGTGATACCTACTAAAACAGAAATGAACTTTAAAGCCATTATCCTGAGTGAATTAAGTCAGTTGCAAAAGGATAAATATTGCATGTTTCACTTATTCAGAAAGAGAGAGAGAGACCAAAGATGATTAGTGATTAGGAGGGGAAGAGAATTCACTCGTTAAGGAGGAGTTAATTACTATTAACAGTGATGGAGTAATTTTGAAAGGCAGTGTTGATGGTAGCACAGCATGTCCTGATTGTACACATAAAATATTTGAATTGGAAAAGACTTTGTTTATATATAACTATTATTATTACTGTGGGATAAAACTAATTAATTGAGGCAAAAATAAAAATTTAGGTGGTTGTTGTTGTGTGCCGTCGAGTCGCTTGCGACTCATA
>NW_006400085.1:528881-538115 GCF_000299155.1 Elephantulus edwardii
AATCAGTGAGATTGTTCTGTAGTTTCCACATTCTGTTGGGTCACCTTTCTTTGGGATAGGAACAAATATCGATCTCTTCCAGTCAGTTGGCCAAGTGTTTGTTCTCCATGTTTCTTGGCACAACTTGGTGAGCACATCCAGGGTGGTCTGCTAATATTATTTTAAAAAATGAACTCCTATTGAGAGAGATAAACCCCAGAGATGTAAAACAGAATTAAGTGTAAATTAAGGCACTGAATTTTCAGAAAATAGTAAACCCCTGTTAACCACAGTCATCAAGTCCCTAAGGATATAGAGCCAGTCACCTTAAGTGGTATCTAGGTGAATTGTAAGCAGTTTTGAAATGCAATTGATTGAAGTTCTTCTTCTTCTTGGCCAATACCTTGTCAAGGAAAGGCAGTATCCTAGTAATTGAATGGTAGAAAATGATGATTCTTGCCAGAAATTAGTATCTGTTGGTAAATGATGATTGAATTCACACAACACTCCAGATATATAAATTGGTTATCACAGGCACTATGATTATTAATATCCTCATTCATTAGAACATTTCAGAGTGAGTCCCTTCTCCTCAAAGTAACTTGGGAGAAGAGCCAGGATTGGAACTCACAGACCCCACATTCTTAGTTTATGCTCTGTAATTTTAGTCAATTAATGATCATTTAACCAATGCAGCAAACTTTTTTACTTTGAAAACAAGGCAAAAGTAGAGTGGGGACAGCAACTAAGAATGGAAATTGAAATACTAACCTCTATAAATATAAAGCAAAGCCTTTTTCTAAGTAGCTTGAGATGATTGAGCAGTAGTGAATTACTTCTAAATTTGCAAAATCTTAGCCTCAGCTAAAACAAACAAGTCCTCAATGGCAAAACAGAAAAGGATGCACATTTCACACGCTGGAGAATGAGCCATGGGTTCCCTCAAAGTGATCATCACTATCAAATGGGCAAATGATATGTCCATTTGGAGATGGAATATGCTGTTAGCAAGTCCAACTGCAGAGAGTTTGATGACTTGTAGATAAAACGTGATCTCAAATTATGAGTAATGTAAACACTTCTTTGTTTCACAAACACATAATATATAAATGAATATTCAAATTTTTCTCTGAAAGTTTATTATCTAGTGAATGTTTAGTATATGTTGTTGTTATGCACCATTTAGTTGCTTTTGACTCTAGGTACAACAACTCTGAGTCCTGTTCTATTTTAAGCTAATTTCATTGTCTCTGACATACCTACTCCATTACTCCAGTCACTGAGTCAGTCTATCTCATCCAGGGTCTTCCTCTCCACCCTTCCAACCATGATGTCGCTCTCCTGGCAGATAAGGACTGGTCCCTTCTGGCAACATTACCAAAGTATGTGAGATGGAGCTCTGTTTAGTATATAACTGTATATTCTTCCCTGCAGAGTTTATTCATCATTGAAGAAGATAATTATCTGTCCAGTTGCCATTGAGTCAACTTTCCATATGTGCTACTGGATAGACTCAAACCCCATCCAGTCTTTTAGTCTGCATCTCAAAGTGTTGACCACCACATCTATACAGTTTCCAAATGAGATAACATGTGAGTTGTAGCCCTTTAAGGAGCCAGATGGTGCAGTGGTTAAGTGATCAGTGCTAACTGAAAGGCTATTGATTTGAACCTGTCAGCCGCTGTGTGGGACATGACAGTGTGCTTCTGTAGAGATTTACAACAGCACAAACTCCAGTAACAAGGTGAAAGAAAGGACTGTTGATGTGCTTCCAGAAATATTACAGCTAAGAAAACTTTACAGAGCCCTGTTCTACCAAATGAGTGTTGGAAATGATTCTGCAACAATGGTTCTGGATTTTTGTTTTGTTTTGTTTTTAGGGGGAGTAATCTGTAAGGGATTCTTATTCTCCTCAAGGTTAATCCCAATTTGTTGTGATCTACACAGTGAAATGCCTTTGCATAGTCAATGAAACACAGATAGACTTTCCTCTGATAGTCTTTGCTTTCTGCCAAGATCCATCTGACATTGGAAATGTCTCTAGTGCCATGGCCTCTTCTAAATCCAGCTTGTATTTCTGATAGTTCTCTGTCAATGTACTCTTCCAGTTTTTTCAGCATGATTTTGCTTGCGTGTTAAATGAGTGATATTGTACTATAACTTCCACATTCTGCTGGGTCACCTTTTTTTTGGAATGGAAATAAATATGGGTCTCTTCTAGCCAGTTTTCCAGGTAGCTGTCCTTGTTGAAATATGTGGATTGGTGTTCCATCAATTCTTGGGGCTTTTGTTCCACCCCTAGTCAAGCTTCAGAGAAGCCTGAACTTCCTCCTTCATCACCATTGCCTCGTAATCATATGCTATTTCTTGAAATTTTTCTGTGTCAGCCACTTCTTTTTGGTACAATGACTCTGTATACTCCTTCTGTCTTCTTTTAATGTTTCCTGGATCATTCAATATTCAGACCATAGCATCTTCAAGTATTGTAACTTGAGGCTTGAATTTGTTCTTTAGTTCCTTCAGTGTAAGAAATGCTGAGTGAGTATGGCAGTTTTGATTTTCAGATTCCAGTTCTTTGCAAATTTCATTATAATACTTTGCTTTGCATTCCCATGCTGCCCTTTGAAATTTTCTATTCAGCTCCTTAACTCTTGATTCCTTCCTTTTGTTTTGCCTTCTCAGTGCTCTATTGCAATATTCAGAGCCTCTTCTGACATCCGTTTTGGTCTTTTATTCTTATTCTGTCTCTGTAATGGCCTTTTGCATCATTGGTGGTTAATATTCTTGATATCTTCCCACAGCTCATCTGGTCTTCATTTATTGTTGTTCAAAGCCTCAAACCTGTTCCTGAGTTGGTTTTTTAATTCAGGAAGGAGAGCCTCAAGGTCAAATTTTGATGGCTGTGGATTTGATTTGACCTTTTTTAGCTTTAATTTGTGCTGGCTCTGTTCCACAATGAGAACCTGGCCTAGTTTCCACTGCTGATATTGAACTTCTCGAATGATTCCTTCCATAGATGTAATCAATCTGATTCCTGTGCATATCATCAGGTGAAATCCATGTGTATACCTTGTATTTATGTTTCTTATAAAAAGTATGTGTTATGAATAAATCATTGATTGTGTAGAATTCTATCATTCTATCCCCTGCCTCATTTCTGTCACCAAGTCCATGTTTTCCGACTACTGATCCTTCTTCCAGGTTCCCAACTTTTACATTCTAGTCACTCATTATTATTAATGCATCTTGGGTGCATGTTTGATTGATTTCTGATGCTAAAAGTTGGTAAAAGTCATCTATTTCCTTCTCTTTGGCTCTGATTGTTGGTGTACAAATTTGAATGATAGTGACATTAAAAGGACTTCCTTGTATGTGTATGGATATTATCCTGTAACCATAACATTATATTTCAAGATAGATCTCCAAATATCCTTTATGACTATGAAAGTGACCTTATATTTTCTTCACCTTTTCATCTCCAGCATGTGGATCATATGATTGTCTGATTCAAAATATCCCATGCCAATCCTTCTCATTTTGGAAATATCTAATACGTCAATATTTAGGCATTCCATTTCTTTCTTAACAATATCCAGTTTTATACATTCATGCTTCTCACTTTCAACATTCCAATCATTAGTGTCTGCTTACAAATGTTCCTCCTCCTTTGCATTTTCAAATTTAAGGGCTCAGCCTCAGTTGCCTTATCTCTTATTAACCTTTAGGAGAACGGGAATCTCAGAACATTTGATTGTGCTCTTGCAAAACTTATACTTGACCCAAGAAGCAGTCCTCAGAAAAGAGCAGGGAAACACTGCATGATTCAAAATCAGGAAAGTAATTTGTCAAGAATGCATCCTGTCTCCATAACTTTTCAATCTATATGTAGCACAGTTCATTCTGGAGGCTGGGTTTTAAGAGGAGGAATGTGGTATCACGATGGAGGGAGACTCATCAGCAACCTGTGTTATGAAGATGATACAACTTTGCTTTCTGAAACTAAGGAAGACTTGAAGCATTTGATGTAAATGGTCAAGGACTACAGTCTTCAATACAGATTGAAGCTCAACATCAAGAAGACAAAGATTCTCACTACTGGGCCTATTGGAAGCACGGTGATGGATGGAGAAGAGATTGAAGTTGTTAATAATTGCAGCTTGCATGGCTCCACAATCACCACTCTTGGCACCAGCAGTCAGAAAATAAAAAGGTGAATTGCATTAGCTAAATCTGCTAAAAGGGATCTTTCCAGGGTACTGAGAAGCAATGATGTCAATCTAGAGACTAAGGTGTGCCTGACCCTGTCAAAAAACTGGATAATGATTAAGGATGATAGAAAAAGAATTGATGTCTTTAAGTTGTGGTGCTGAAGAAGCATCTTGCACATACACCATGGACTGCCAAGGAAACAAATATATCTGTCTTGGAGAGGGTGAAACCAAATTTCTCCTTGGAGACTAAGATTATGAAGCTCTATTCATACTTGGGGCATGTGGCCAGGAGGTACCAATTCCTGGAGAAGGACATTGTGCTTGGAAGGGTGGAGGGACAACAAGGAAAGGAAGACCCCAAATGAGATGGATTGATTGAGTAACTAGTGTAAGGTTGCCAAGGAAGGACAGAACCCAATTCAGGCCAAGAAAGACTTGGAGGAGAACTTCCGGGCTGGCTGCAAAGTAGAAACCAGACCCCACTTAAAATTAGAGAGGGGTTTTACATTGTCTTACAAGGATATTGGGGGAGAGGATGTTCATAGTAGTTTTTTACAAGACAGAGAAGTAGGTTGGGGTCACAGATAACTGGGAAATGGAGGTAGAACAGTTTTACTTCCTTCACAGGGCTACAGCTGCTGCTTTCTGTGGTTCAATCATTTCAGTGGCTATTCTGGGAATGGAAGGGAGAGTAGATCTTCAGTCCTAAAATTCCATCCTTTTGTTATATGATTGGGGCTGTTGAGGTTCTCTTCTATAACTCTTCCTGTTGGGTGGGGACAACAATCTAAAGGAGGGGAAGCCTCTTGATTTAAGTCAGCAGAGTTGGCAGGTGTGAAAATGGAGGATAATGGTTGGTACTCAGTTGATAATATGAGGAGTTTACAGACTATGTGGTTGTCAAAGGCTGTCATTTGCTCCTGCAGAAAACTAGAAAGAAATTGCATGAGACAAGGAGCAAATGTTAAAATTAAGAAAATTACTGTAAGAGGGCTGAGGATGACATGTATGCAGACTGCAGTCCAGTTAGTCTGCAAGCAGTGGTACTCTGTGTTGTAGATGAGATGAAGAATACTTCTGAAGTAGAGCATTGAGTGGTATTTGATATTCTTATATCAAAGGGTGTAATTAAAATAAAAAAATGCTACTTACTGCTTTTGTGCTATTAATTGAAAGTAGTGAATAACATTTGAGGTAGGGAGAAGGACTATATTCTTTGCTAGTTGACCTATGAGAGAGTTGGTTTATTAGGGTTTGAAGTGTAATTTTTTAATTAGGTATAACAGGGGTGGCTACTACTATTTTCTGTTGTAGGGGGAGACAAAGTTTATAGTGTTTAGCGAGAGTTGGACTGGTATGATTTCGAACTTGAAAAATGGTCTTTAAAAAGCATATTATAAGGCCTTGTGAGTTAATTGGCTGGGAGAGTGTCCTTTAATTGGTGGGTACTCGGCTTTGTGTACTTTTAGGAGAAAGTTTGTTACTGAAGGTTAGTTATTACTTTAAAGACCTGCCTATGCTTCTTAACTTTGAAAGTATATTGAGGCTTACCGGCATTGAGTTACTACCTTTTAATACTATTCAAAATATTGGAGTGAAAAGAACTTTAGTAATTACTTTTGATAACAAGTGTCTTTAATAAAAGAACATGGATTTTAGATATAACTAGAAATTGATGGGGAAATAATATTCTATTTTATATACAGTTTAACAGGAATTATATATTTATTTCTAGGTTGGTTTGTTTGTTTTTAAAGCTTACAATAGTAAGTTGGTGGGGGAAAGAAAGTTATTAAAAGATTGCAAGACTAAATAATTCATATTATTGTTGAGAGGAAAGTAAATTGTCTCACCAGCAGTGTCCATGCATTCTTAAGGCTTATCCAGACATACAGTGATGACATGTTGATCATTCATTGTAGCTGAGGGAGCCAGGGCTCTGTCAGTGTGATTGGTCTTCTGTAACCAAGACAGGCTTGGGGATTACTGAGCCAGGTGTTTATGAGAACTGCATTGGAAGCAAGTGGCAGGAGGCTTCCCTTCTGTCCCTTTACTTTCTTGAAGCATTTCTGATATATATGGCTTATGTTACTATGATGAGGTTTTCCATACTGGAAGCAAAAACTTTGATTTGGAGGGTTTTTTTGTCATATTTGCTGAATGAAAACTATTCTGCAATAATAGTTTTAAGAAATTTGGCTTTTAGCTAGTTCTTCTTTCCCTCTTCCAAATTTCTATTTTTGAACCCTGAAATAGCAGCAGTTAAAAATTAGTTTGAGTTACTTTGGTGGCCTAAAGCCTTTTTTTAGGTTTTCTTTTAAAAACTGAGGCAGACTAATTGATAAAATGGGAATTTATTGCTATATCTTTCTCATGAGACTTAGGGTTTAAGTTACTGAATGTTTTAAGTTCCAGGTTGGGTTTTTTTGTTGTTGTTGTTTTTAATTTGGAATATTTTTCTGAACTCTGAAAATTTAACGTGGGTGGAAAGGGCACTAAGTACAATAGAAACAACAACAACAACAAAACTCACAATAAAACTGTAAAATTTATTTTAATAAGAGTAAAAATACCCCTCTATATACATCTGTAGGCTTATCTTTGTACAATTTTTTGTTTGTTTATTGCTGTTACTTCCTTTGGCTGTAGTGGCTGTTAACTGAAGGAAGGGAAGGGTATAGGAGCTTGACAGATTTGCCTGTGTGTTTTGGTCTAGAGTGCTGGGGGAGGATGGTATGCTGAGTTTGGATCAGAGAGGAGGAGAAGTGATATTTTACGTGCTGGTCAGGTTTGGAAAATGAGGAGAGTGATATTTTCATTGCATAAGATTCCCTTTTAACTATGAGATTAGGTGTGAGGATTTTAAAAGGTGAGTAGGATGAGCATAGAAGGAGAGAGAGAGAGAGAGAGAGAGAGAGAGAGAGAGAGAGAATTGGAGAGTGGAAAAGTTTGGCTGCAGTTCCTGGCTGAGTCTGGGAAAGGATGGAGGAGAGAAAAAAGAGAAGGGGACTTTAAGTTGAGGCGGACCTGTAGATGGCCTCCTGTGGTGAGACGACATTTGTGTATGACAATGGTAGGAAAGCAGGAGTGGTAGGGGGTGCTTAGAGATTAGCAGAATCTAAGGTGGGAGAGTTTTGATTGGGAATAAGAAAGGGCTTAGAAAAAGCTAGATGACTTTGGAAAATGTGGCAGTTTTGACCAAGAGAAAGACAGAGAGTGGAGAGCAAAGGTCTGAACATAGGGGATTTCTGAACCATTTGCCATAGAGTCGGTAAAAATTGTCAAAATCTTTGAGAGTGTTGAACTCAACTGTCCCATTTTAGGGCTATTGAGACCTATTATTTAATTCATATTGTGACTATGCCATGTTTTTGCAATAAGAGAATATCAAAAGAGCAGAGAAGACATCCCAGTGGAGTGTACCAAGAATGGCAAAATTGGCTGTCTCCCATGACTGGGGAGGAGGGAAGGTAAATAGTGGGGGGTTTCCATGGGGGGAGAGAGAGAGACAGACTGACTCTTAAGGGAATAAGGTGTTCTCTATTTCCCTTTTGTCCTCATGAGAAGAAGAGCTGTTCATGACATGGGCATTCTCAGCATCAGGAGTGACCAGCCAAGGTAGTAGAAGGATCAGCCTGGCCTAGTGCTAGGACTTTTAGAGTCTGAAGAGAACAGGGGACCCAAGAGAGGAGAACAGTTGCCACTTACCAGAAATTGATCTAGTGCTGTCTGGAAAGCTAGTAATGGTAAGAGGCAGAAACCCCAGAGAAAGGTATCCTCTCGGAAGTTCAAAGAGGGACAATCCGGAGGTGGATCAAGCCTGTGGAGGAACAATAAAAGAATTAGGTTATCCAGCATATCTTAGGTGCCTTTAGACCAGGATAGGGGGACAGGTTACATAGAGGAGAGACAGAAGCCAATTTTGCAGAGTTTCCAGAGAATCTCAACATGAAATTAGGACAGACTCCAGTCCTGCTTCACATAAGCAATAGGGGGTGCAGGTTGCTCACTGGATGCCACTGAGCTTATGAAGAGAGTTCAGGAGAGATCTCTAGTCTCCATGGGTTAGGCTTGCAAGGAGGTAGAGAGAAAGAGAAAGTGAAACAGGGAAAGTTAGGGAATCAAGATTTATTGCCTCCTGGCAGGTGCCCCTCTCAGTTTTAAGTTCTAGAAATGTAAGGTTGCTGAGGAAGGTCAGAACCCAGTTCAAGCCAAGAAAGATAGTTTATTGAGGAGAAACTGCTGGACTAGCTCCAAAGTAGAAACTAGCTTCCACTTAGAGAGGGGTTTTAAATTATCTTACAAGGAAATTGGGGAAGGTGATATCCACAGTTGTTTTTTACAAGACAGGGAAGTGGGTTGGGGTCTCAGATAATTATTCCTGGGAAATGGAGGTAGAACAGTTTCACATTCTTTACATAGAGAAGCAAGGCCACAGCTGCTGCTTCCTGCAGTTGGATCATTTCAATGGCTATTCTGGGAAAGAAAGGGAGAGTAGCTTCACAGCCTTAACAACTAAGGCATTGGGGGTAGCTGTGTCGAAGTCAGTGAGAGTGGCTCAGCAAAGGATAGTCTTCAGAACTGTTGTACAAAGGATTGCTATGAGTCACAAGTGACTTAACAGCACAAAATAACAGCAACAGCAGTGTTGTTCTTGTTGATTTTTGGTTTTGTTATAGAAAGTCTACACCCATATCTTGGCAAAGCACAACCCTCCCCGTAGTTTATGGGACCAGCTTCTGGAAGCTATCTCCCTAGGACAAGAGATGTTATATGAGAAAAGTAGCTATGATATATATAGCCTGTATCACAACCAACAACAAAAGCTAAAGTGAATAAATTCAGTCCGCCCTCATTTTGAAAGCCTAAAGGTGCTTCTTCCTTACAATAGGCACTGATGCTGGTACTGCATATGGATTTTCTCATTTAACCCTCATAAAAACCCTAGACTGTAGTCCTACAAAGCTTAGACACTTAGCCATCCATGGTCACACGGCTAAATAATGGTACAATTTGATTCCAAAGTTCATTTTTTTTAGTTTTT
>NW_006400085.1:538215-545799 GCF_000299155.1 Elephantulus edwardii
GTTCTTCTCTTTAAAAAGTAAAAGAAAAATTCCTTCATTGGTATACAATCCCCTGCACCTCCCCACCCCCAACCGAGTATACTCCACTCTGCAACCTTCATTCCGGACTCTTATAATCATAATACCCTATAATATATTGCTTTTAAAGTGTTCTCTCCCTCATCTGTTTCAATGCTGTATACATAATTTATCTAGTTTGTCTCATTCTTATCCCAACCTTGATGTCAGTCCCATTCTACAGCAGTGGCACTATGCAGTGTTTGTCATTTTGTGACTGAGATATTTCACTCAGCATAATGTCCTCGAGGGTCACCCATTTTAAA
The DNA here is from genome assembly GCF_000299155.1 of Elephantulus edwardii. Taxonomy (NCBI): domain Eukaryota; kingdom Metazoa; phylum Chordata; class Mammalia; order Macroscelidea; family Macroscelididae; genus Elephantulus; species Elephantulus edwardii. The sequence goes on from NW_006400085.1 coordinate 538,539, forward strand.
TAATATTGCATGAGTTTCTTGTTTTTCAATGCAGCATAGTATTCCATTGTGTGAATATACTACAACTTCTCTATCCATTCATTTGTTGATGGGCACTTAGGTTGCTTCCAACTCCTTGCTATTATTGTGCAATTCCAAAGTTCAAATTTTTAACAACTACCATAGTATACAATAATAATTCTCCCTTCTTTCCTCTACAACCCCTGGGAACCTCCAGTCTACTTGTTTTTATTTTGCATGTTCTACATATTGTATATGAGTTTAATTCTCAATAATGTTAAAGTCTGAGCTGGGCCTGATAAATCATCGTCATTTCTGGGCTTTTTGAGGAGGAAAGTGGCATCAGGACTGGAAGAAGACTCATCACCAACCCATGTTATTTAGATGATACAATCTTGCTTGCTAAAACTGAGGAGGACCTGAAGCATTTTCTGCAAAAGGTCAAGAATTGTAGTCTTCAATATGGATTGAAGCTCAACATCAAGAAGACAAAGATTCTCACCACTGGGCCAAATGGAAGCACCATGAAGGATGGAGAAGAGATTGAGGTTTTTAACAATCACAGCTTGCTTGGCTCCACAATCAACACTATTGGCACCACCAGTAAGGAAATCAAAAGATGGATTACACTGCAAATATCTGCTACCAGAGTACTGAGAAGCAACGATATCAATCTAGAGACCAAGGTGCACCTGATCCAGGCCACGATCTTTGCAATTACTTGCTATCCAACAGAGAGTTGGACAATGAATAAGAATGACAGAAAAAGAATTGATGCCTTTGAGTTGTGGTGCTAGAGAAGAGTCTTGAATATACATACTATGGACTGCCAAGAAAACAAACAAGTCTGTCTTGGAGAGGATGAAACCAAATTTCTTCTTGGAGGCTAGGCTTTTGAAGCTCCATCTTACATATTTTGGGCTTGTTGCCAGAAAGAACCTTGGAGAAGGACATCATGCTTAGAAGGGTGGAGGGACAGTGTAGGAGAGGATGACCTTAGACACAGTAGCTCAGGTAAAGGGTGTAAGTATGTTGGTATCAGTGAGACTGGCTCAGGACAAGGCAGGCTTCAGTGCTATTGTACATAGATAGAGTCGCTACGAGTTGCAGGCAACTTGAAAGCAAATAACAAGAACAATGTTTCTTGACAGAAGGAAGTTGTGGGGGCCACTTGTTTGCCTTTTAAACTATGGTGCATGGAGCTGCAGAGGTAAGGGGCTCTGTGAGGTGCAAGAGGAGCTCACTCTTCAGCTGTGCTATGGGTGGCAAAGGGGATCCTCCTGCTGCAGGGATGGGGCGTCCTCACTTGCAAGTGGAAAGCTACAGGCAAGGGCAGGTGCCATAGGCTCCAAGGGCTCTCTGCCTGCTGCTGCTGTCTTCCTGGGACAGATTCTAGGATTTGACCTAAGCCTAGCAAAAGGGACTCTGAAGAGGGGACAGAAAGAGTGTGCAATGGGGAGCAGGGGAGGAGATGTAGAGAGGATCTTCCCCAGGCCGTGATTGGGGAAATCCAGTCACGCTGGATCTCAGACTCCAGGGGCAAGACCACCACCTCTGGGAAGGAGCAAAGAGTTGGCTGATCTGAGCATTCTACAGGGGCTCTTTTCATGCTCTCTCCAGCTACAGAAGCCTCCTCCCTCGCCCCCGTGGTTCCAACCTGTACATCTGAGGAGGGATGTGAATCCTGCCACGTTAACCCAGAAATGCACCTCAGAGGGGCCAGAGACCCCCTCCCCTTTCCAATTGCATCAACTCCAAGCAGATGGTCAAAAGGTGGCACGCGAGGCTCTACTAGGTATCACCCTTGTAGATTGTGGACAGGAAGTGCAGGGAGCAGAGGAATAACCCCTCACAACTGGGATAACCGCTTTCTCACCAGCCCTGGCTGAAGGGTTCCTGCAGTGCGTCAGCCCAGGCTCCTGAGTACCTAATTCCTTTCCCTTGGATCTCAATGTTTGATCTGGGCCAGATTAGGAGGAGGGTGTAAAGACAGATTAGGAAGATGGCATAAGGATTCAGCCATTCTTTCCTGCAAGAAAAGTCTTTGCAGATCCCCCCAGAATTTTTTCTTTTTTTTTTTTTTTAAAAATCTTTCTCTTTCCTCCCTAAAATCCCAAAGATGATGGCTTTCAATTCCTATCCTTCAAACTAACACATGTTGTTGTTATTGTTATGTGCCGTCGAGTCGCTTGCGACTCATAGTGACCCTATGTACAACAGCCTCTGTTCTGTCCTGTTCCAATCACACCGTCTCCTATACATCCATCCTGATTACCCCAATCACTGAATCAATCCACCTCATAGGGGGCCTTTCCCTTCTGAGCTGTCCCTCTGCCGTAGCAAGCATGATGTCCCTCTCCAAGGACCTGTCTGTGTCCGTCCTTACAACATGTCCAAAGTATGTTAGACGGAGCCTTAAAATCCTTACCTCCAAGGAGCAACCCGGTTTGTCCCTTTCCAGGATGAATCTGTTTGTTTTCCTAGTAGTCCATGGTACCCTCAATACTCTTCTCCAGTACCACAGCTCAAAGGCATCAATTCTCCTTCTATCCTGCTTAGTCATTGTCCAACTCTCTGATGCATAACAAGTGATAGCAAAGACCATGGCCTGTATCAGACACACCTTAGTCTCCAAAGAGATACCATTGCTCTTCAAACTAACACATAGTAAAAATAAAATCCAAATTCAATGTCATCCAGTCTGCTCACCTCTTAATGACCCTCTGTTGAGTGGAAAGAGAGTGTCCATCTTTTTCCTACGATTGTCTGGCGCACTTAAATAATCTGCTGGAAGAATTGAACCCCTGACCTTTCAGTTGCCAACTCTCTGTGCCACCGGAGCTCTTCATGTTTGGCACCTGTGAAGTCAGTCTTTAACTAGACAGTGTTAGTGTTCAACCACAGGGGATAGAGGTAGACAATTGTTGGGAAGTTAAGAAAAAGGAAGAGACGGAGAGAAGAGTAAATGTCCTGTGAAGATTGCGTTGCAATATTTTGGACCCATCCTGTAAACAGTGGCCTTCGAGCCAGTTCAAACTTTTCTCGATTTATCTATATAAACATAATTTGGCTATCACACACAGAAAAAAGAAATTGCATAATTAGGCTTCTATTTGCTAATCACAAATTCTTAATTTTATGGGATAAAATGGAATTGACCTACTCTCTGAGCAGAGATACATGGGTCCTTCAATCACACTTACCTGGTAGTTCAAGCACATCTGAAAACTGGTTTAGTCTAACATATCTTTTTAAGAAAAAACAAAAACAACTTTCAGTCATTTGTTGAATTCACTGTCATTCTTTCCTGTGCTCAAATTTTAATTGGAATAAACCTCATATTACACAACTAATTGTAAACTAACTGGAACTCATTGCTATGGAGATAAAAAGAACTCATAGTTGACTCTCCAGAGACTTGTCAGAGGATGCAAATAGCCTGAAAGGAGATAGTCATTCTTTCTCCTGAGGAGCAAGTGGTCAGTTCCAATCTCCTTCCTTTGTGTTGGCAACAGAACTTCTTACTCACTAGACCATCAGAGCTCCCTTTAATTAATTATAGTTTTTGTTTACTTCTGCCTGCTGAAGAAACTCAGGAATCCATAATATTGATATTTCTTGAAAGTATGTATGTTTCAGTCATTTTTGGATGATCTTCAGCAGAATTTTGCTTGCATGTAATATCAATGATATGGTTTGATAATTTCCACACTCTATTGGGGTCACCCTTTTTTGGAATGGGGAACAAATACGGATCTCTTCCAATCAGTTGGCCAAGTGGTTGTCCTCCAGATTTCTTGGCAAAACTTGATGAGCACATCTAGGGCAGCATCTGTGAGTTGAAATACATCAGTTGATATACCATCTATTCCTGGGGCCTTATTTTTTGCCAGTTCCTTCAAAGCAGTTTGAACTTCTTCTTCCTTCATCACCATAGGCTCTTGCTCATATGTGATTTCATTAAATTCTTCTGTGTCTGCCAGTTTCTTTTGATACAGTGACTCAGTATATTCTTTCCATCTTCTTTTAATACTTCCTGGATCATTTAATATTATGCCTAAAGCATCTTTAAGTATAGCAACTTGAGGTTTGAATTTGTTCTTCAGTTCCTTGAGCTTAAGAAATGTTGAGTGAATTCACCCACTTTGATTTTCTGACTCTATCTCTTTGCAGATTTCATTATGATACTTTAATTTGTCTTCCTGTGCTGCCCTTTGAAATCTTTCAGCTCCTTAGTATCTTGATTTCTTCCCTTTGCTTTAGCTTCTAGGTTCTCTAGTACAATATTCATAATCTCCTCTGACATCCATTTTGATATTTTCTTCCTCCTGTCTTTGTAATGACCTTTTGCATTCTTCCTGCATGATATTCTTGATATCCTTCCACAGCTCATCTGGTCTTCACTCATTAGTGCTCAAGGCCTCAAACCTGTTACAGAGATGGTTTTAAAATTTAGATGGGATAGACTCACAATCATATTTTGGTTCCCGTGGATTTGATTTAATTTTCCTTAGCTTCAGCTTGAACTTGCATATAAGTAGTTGGTGGTCTGTTCCACAATCAGCACTTGGCCTAGTTTTCACAGCTGTTATTGAGCTTCTCCAGCAGTTCTTTCGATGTAATCAATCTGATTCCTATGCATACCATCAGGTGAAATCCATGTGCATTGCCTGTGCTTATGGCTGGGTTTTTCTTGTTGGTTTTTTTTTTTATAAAATGTATTTGCAATGAATAAATCATTAATTGTGCAAAATTCTATCATTCTTTCTTTGGCTTCATTTCTGTCACCAAGTCCATTTTTTTCCAACTACTGATCCTGTTTCTCTGTTCCCAATTTTTGCATTCCAGTCATCCATTATTATTAATGCATCTTGATTGCATGTTTGATTGATCTCTGACTGCAAAAGTTTGTAGAAATCTTCTATTTCTTCTTCTTTGGCTCTGGTTTTTGGTGCATATATCTGAATGATAGTGTATTCACTGGACTTCTTTGTATGCATATGGATATTATCCAGTCACTCACAATTTTGTATTTTAAGATGGATCTAGAAATGACCTTTTTAACTAAGATAGCAGCCCCATTCTTCCTTACCTTTTCATCTCCAGCACAGTAGATCATATGATCATCTGACTCAAAATGTCCCATGCCTGTGCATCTCATCTCGCCAAAATCTAGCATGTCAATATTTATGCATTCTGCTTCTTCCTTAACAATATCTAATTTTCATGGTTCTCACATTCCATGTTCCAATCCCTAGTGTCTGCTTACATATTTAAAATTGCTATTTGTTATGTCTTTGTGGAGAATTGCCCATTTCTCATTATGGAATGTCTGTCTGTATTCCTGATCATTTTACTAGTATATGATTTTTCTGAAATAAAGATAGTTGCCTCAGTTTCCTTGTAATTAGTGTTAACCTGGTATTTTATTTTATTTCTTTTATTTTAACCTACCTATTACTTCATATGTAAAGTGCTGCTGTTGTTGTTGATAGATACCACTGAGTTGGAACTGACCCTCCAGCAGGTTTTCAGAGGCAGTAAATTGATCAGAGCACAATTGCCCATCCTCCTCTGGAGAAACTGGTGGATTCCAATCAAGCCTTTGGGATTATAGTGCTTGAAATTAGTTGTCATTCAATTGGAATTGACTCCTAACCAACCTTACAGCTGATTTTCAGGGGAGGTAAATATCACAGGAGGAGATTGCTGCTCTTGTTCCAAAAGCTGATGAATTCAAGCTACCAAGGTGTTGTCACCTTTGGGTTAGCATCACAGCTCCCAGTGGACTACATCACCAGAGCTCTGTATTTAAAATTGATAGTGTAGACCTAGGTCTTCTATTTTTACTCCATTCTAACAATAATCTCTATGTTTCATTGTCTTTACAGTATTTGCATTGAAAGTAATTGTTGACATAGTTACACAAGTATGCCTAAAGTTTGTAACTGCTTTGTATACGTTATTATTTTTTTTTTAATTCTTCCTTTCTTTTTCTCAATTTTCTGGTTCCAACTGAACATTATCTATTATTCCATTTTTATCCTCATTTTTAGTATATCATGTCCCTAAACCCAAATTATTGCCATCGAGTCAGAATCAACTATTAGCTGACTCTCCGTTGCGTTTCTGCGGCTGTAAATCATAAGAAGATTAGATTACCTATTTTACACTCTCAAATCCAAAGGTGGGTTTAAAATGCCAAAGAGGTGCAGTGTTTAGATTAGCACCACAGCTCACTATAGAAAGTGCCACTTAAGCTTGCTACCAAGTCCCATGTTGTGTGCCCTAGATTTGGCACCAACTCATAACTGACCCTCCATCAGATTTTCAGAGGCAGTAAATCCCACATGCCTAGGTTGCAAAAATAATAACAGGGCACTTCCAGGTAACCAGAATTGCCTCTAAAGAAAGATCTGATGATCTCCTGCTGAAAAATATCTGCTGTTGAAAACTCTATGGAGCACAATTGTACTCTGTCTCATGGGTTACTGTGAGTCAGAAAGAACTCAATGTAAATGGTGTTCAATTTTAATTTAAACAATTCTTATAAGTTCAATCTTATGATGAGTACTTAAATCATTATCATAAAATTGATCTAATGTAAATAATTATCATACACTGAACAGTATAAGACTGTTACTGCAGAAATAGATAACAAGTAAAACGTGTAAGAATGTCTAAGGGTGGAGGGTGAGAGCAGATGGGTGAAAATGGGTGGGGGTGATTAATCATAGGGTCACACAATTTGATTGCTGGAGGGGACAGTAAGTGAGGAAATGGGAAAATATGGTGTGAAAAATAATGTATACAAATTTTCTGAGTAAATCAGTATAAAAGAAAATTTTAAAAATGAACAAGGATTGAACTTCTAAGAATTGTTAAAATTAATTCTTTGGTAGAAAGAAAATTTTATTGGTAAGAAACAAAGATGTACAATGAAAGGAAGTACACCAGGGAAGGAATAAATTAAGATCAAATTAAACATTAAGTTTTCCTTAATTGCTTTTAAAAGATAACTACTTAATAAGAGCAACACTATGCTAAATGATTATTACAAATTATTAAGTTAAATGAATGAAAGCAATACCATAAAGCATAATAGAGTAAACAGAATGACTGTTATAAAATAAAACAGGCAAGCAAATTAATTTGAAGGTAAGTTTAAATGAGTTGTGGGAGGATGTCAAAGATATCATTCAGGAAGAGTGTAAACGGTCATTACAAAGACAGAAGAGGAAGAAAAGACCAAAATGGATGT
>NW_006400085.1:547584-548480 GCF_000299155.1 Elephantulus edwardii
GCGGTTGGCGCAGGATAGAGCAGGGTTTAGGGCTGTTGTGCATAGGGTCGCTATGAGTCGGAAACAACTCGACGGCACATAACAACAACAACAAGTTTAAATTAGTTAAAATGCATATGAGACATTGTCTTCAAAGTTATATCCATGCTTGTTAGCATTATAGAGGTTATTTTTAAGAGATTTGAGCATTGAATTATGACTCTGGATTCAAATAAAATTAAATAATTGGTAGCTTCCATTTATTTTTACCTTTTTCTCGTGATATTTATTTCTGGCCGAATTGTGATTAGTTTTTGTTTTCTTTATGTTGAGGTCTCATATATACTAATTGATGGCTTTGTCTTTAAGCTTCACCAATAAATCTTTTAAATCTTAATTTTCTACAAGAAAATTTGTGTCATCTGCATATTAAAAGCTGTTAATGAGTCTTTTTCTATTTCTAATTCCATATGGTTATTTCTACAGTCTCATTTCTTATTATTTAATCAAAATACAGTTCAAATAGATAATAATCTGAAAAGATGCAACTCAGATGTATAACTTTCCTGATCTTAAATCATATCCCCTTGTTCTGTTTAAATGACAGTGTCTTCCACATAAGCACAATTAAGTGTTCTATAATTCCCATTCTTCTCAGTGCTATCTATTATTATGATTCACACGATTAAATGCTTCTACATAGACAGGAATATACATTTCTGGTATTTTTTTCTTTTAGTCTTGATTCATCTGCTGTCAACAATCTGCTTTGAATCCATATAGATATCCAGAAGTTCCTTGTTGATGCACTGTTCCTGTCAGTTTTGAATCTTTTTCAGCAAGATTTTTACTGTTGTTGTTATGTGCTGTCGAATCACTTGCTACTCATAGTGACCCTATGTACAACAGCCCTAAAC
>NW_006400085.1:549793-550742 GCF_000299155.1 Elephantulus edwardii
TTCAGGGTGAAGATCTTCTCTCACTACTCTAAAGGGCCCCTTTGGCAATAGGAAACACATAGACTATTGTGGAGAATGATTTTGGAATTTAGATACACTGCTATCAATTGTGCTTAGCCGTACATGTTCATATCCTTGAAAATGTATCATGGAACTGTTGCAGCCTAGAAGACACAAATTTATCTAACATGTTAAAAGTACATGAGTCAAATATTAAAAGCAATAATATTCCCAGTAAAGGTTCTAACAGTGGCACAAATCAAGTTACAGAGGGAAGGTAGTTCTTAAAATAAAAAGTTTATTGATTAGCACATTGTCTATTACAGTACAAAGGTTAGGAACCACAAAATATAGAGGCTCAACTATGTAATTTATTGTTCCTAAGTCCTGGACCCAAATTCCATCTACCACTGGGTTTTTTTTACAGCCCAAAAGTCCGCATGCAAGGCAGAGGTGAAGTAAGGAATTGCTTATGAGGTTTTCTGTCAATTCCAACAACTAAGAAATAGTGAGAAGAGTTCGGACCACAGAAGGCTTTTAGGACCAAATAGTAGGCTCTTGTGTCCAGGAGGAAACGATTATACTTACCAGTAATGTTAATACCCACCCACAGCTCTTCTGGGATGATCCAAATCATTGAAGTGTCCTCTTTTGTTTCCAGCTGGGAGCTGGGGCCTGTCAGTCTTGTCAGCCAGGAAGACCTGATGAGGGCCACTCTTAGCCATGTTTCCTTCAAATCCATGCTTAAAGCAAGTGAGTGGGAGCTTCCTCTCTACTCCCTCGCTTATCTGTGGCTCTCATCTGTGACACTGTCTACTGAAGTGGCCCAGCTTTCTACATGGAAGCAAATCTGACCTCCTTTATTACCTTTGGGTGGCACTGTTTATGAGTAAGACTTCCTTTTCCTGACACAGGCCCTAAACTGGCAGCAATAGCTGCCCCAATAATT
>NW_006400085.1:550842-558671 GCF_000299155.1 Elephantulus edwardii
TCTTCAGTACCCTGGAAAGGTCCCTAACAGCAGACTTTTCCATCTCAATACTTTTTTTTTTATTTCCTGGTTACTGGTGCCAAGAGTTTAATGTTCTTGTACTATAACTTCTACATTATCTCAATTTTTTTTCTTTGAGATGTACACAAATGGATCTTTTCCAGTTTATTTGCCAAGAGTTGTCTTCCATATTTCTTGACACAGATAAGTTAGCATATCCAGGGCTGCATATATTTGCTGAAACTTCTCAATTGATATTCATCAATGCCTTCAGTACAGTTTGGACTTCTTCCTTCTTTATTGTTTTTTTATTGCTATCTTCTGAAATGTTTGAGTAGTGACAAATTCTTTTTTAGCTCAGTGAGATTTCTAGGGATATAATTCACAAAATTATGGGACCTTTGAGGAAAGAATACCATCCAAAGTTCTCAAAACCTATTATGGTAGTATTGATTCATCCACACTCAGCCTCCAGTAATTTATCAAATTTACCATTTGGCTGCTCCTGTAAGTTAAGTTTCTGTATTATTCATAGGGTTTTTGAGGTGAAAACAGAGTGTTTCTTAATGACAAGGATGTTAAAACTTGCTTTCACATACTTTGGACATGTTGTCAGGAGGCATCAGTCCTTGAAAAAAAGGCATCATCCTGGGAGAGGGAGAGGTTCAGAAAAAGAGATGAAGATCCCCAAAAAGAAGAATTAACAGTAAAAATGAGCTTGAGCACAATAGAAATTGTGAGAATGGCACAGGTTAGGGCAAGTTATCAAACTATTGCTTATAGGGTAGCTATGTGTTTTAATCAAGTTGATGACAACTATTGATCTGTTAAGGCTTTAGTGATTTCTGCTCAAGTGTAACAACATAACTTAAAAGTTCAGAGATTCACTTGTCTACACTCAAGCATAGTATTTTTACCTATAATCTTAGTTAAATTCCTTGATTATCACTCTGCTTAGCTTTTACATATTATAAAGATAGAAATTATTATTATAAGTTTTTTATGTTAGAGCTCAAGTTTCTTTGTTTTTTTCAGTCACTACAAGGAGTTCCCGACTTACCACATACTTCCTTTTGGTAACTGTCTTAAGTCACTTCTGATACGAGTTGAGTATTTCTTTTTTGATTGTTGTTGCTATTGTTGTTAGGTGCTATCAGATTTTATCTCTGTCCTATCCTCTGCCATCTTCATCATCTCTGACACATTTGAGCCCATTGTTGCAGTCACTGGTCAATACATCTTGTGGAGGATTTTACTCCCTCTCATTGACCTTTCCGAGTATGATGTCCCTTTTCAAGGAATAGCCTCTTCTAGCAACATGCTCAAAGTATGTGAGATGAAGTTTGTCAATTTTTGCCCCCAAGGAGCACTCTGGTTGCACTTATTCTAGGATATATCTGTTTGTTCTTTCCCAAGCCATGTCTGTGTGTTCATATCTGACATATTACTCCTCAAATCTTTGTAACCATCCTTAACAGCAGGCTTGTCCAAAATAATATGCCTCCTGATCTCCTGACTGCTGGTATCAAGGGTGTTGATTGTGGGTCCAAGTAAGATGAAATCATTGACATTTCTCCACCTATGGCGATAATGCTGATTAGTCCAGTAGTGAGTATTTTTCTCATCTACTGAGATGTAATTATTGAAGGTTGCAGTCTTTGATCTTCCACAGCAAATCTTTCAAATCCTCCTCACTTTCAGCAGGCAAGTCTATGTCATCTGAATAGTGCAGGCTGTTTATGAGTCTTCCTCTGATCTTAATGGCATGTTCTTCATACAATTCAACTTCTCAAATGATTTACTCAGCATACAGAGTGAATAGGTATTGAGAAGTGATAAAATCCTGAAGTACACATTTCCTGATCTTAAACCATAAATAGTTTCCTTGTTCCTTTCATACAACACTTTTTTGGTCTAGGTATTGGTTTCATACGAGAATAATTAAGTGTTTTGGGATTTCTATTCTTCTCAATATTGTTGTTGTTGCTGTTTTTATGTGCCATCGAGTCACTTGCAACTCATAGCAACCCTATGTACAACAGCCCTAAACAGTGCTCTGTCCTGTGCCAATTGCACTGTCTCCTATATACCCAACCCGATTACCCCAGTCACTGAATCAATCCACCTCATAGAGGACCTTCCCCTCTTGGGCTGTCCCTCCACCCTCCCAAACATGATGTTTCTTGCCAAGGACCGGTCCCTCCTTATAACATGCCCAAAGTATGTCAGATGGAGCCTCAGAATCCTTGCCTCCAAGGAGCCACCCGGTTTAACCCTCTCCAGAATGAACCTGTTTGTTTTCTTGGCAGTCCATGGTAAATTCAATACTCTTCTCCAGCATCACAGCTCAAAGGCATCAATTCTCCTCCTATCCTCCCTAGTCATTGTCCAACTCTCTGATGCATAACAAGTGACAGCAAAGCCCATGGCCTGTATCAGATGCACCTTAGTCACCAGAGAGACACCATTGTTCTTCAGTCCCACAGGTAACCATGAAGACACCAAAGCTGTGTGGGAATTGCTGGGGCTCAAGGGCCTGTGGCCCGAGGCCAAGAAAAAAAAAACCCTATCTACACACCAGTTCTACAGGACACATCACCTTTGCTTGGGAGACACTGGTCACAGCATAAGAAACTGTCAGCAGCTCACGTGTTTGGAATTACAGAAGCCAAGGAAGCTTCAGATAGAAGATATCAGATCAAGGGCTGGACAATGGGAGATAGATGTTGAAGGGAATGGGTAGAAGTGGATGGGTGTCCTGGTGGATGGTGGAGCAGGGAAATAAGTGGGTAAAGACACGTGTCCCAAGGGCACAAGGGACAAAACTGAAACTAATGGTTAATTCCATGATAAGGAATATATCTTTCATTTTTTCTGTAAAATGGTTGTCTGTCAGATATTTCTCTAAATCTGAACACTCAGATTAAGAAAGACTAGGAAGACGGATTGGCCATGCACTTCTGAAATAGCAAGCCTCTGCAAAACCCATGTACAAAAAATCCTTCTCAGTATTAGCTAGAACTTATTATGGTTCACACAGTAAAATGTCTTTGCCTAGTTAATAAAACACAAATAGACATTCTTCTGGTATTTCTTGCTTTTAGTCAGGATTCATCTTGCAGCAGCAATGATATTCCTGGTGCCATGGCCTCTTTTAAATCCAGCTTGAACTTCTGATAGTTCTCTGTTAATGTGCTGTCCTGGCTGGTTTTGGATGATCTTCAACAGTACTTTGCTTGCATGTGATATTAATATTATTGTTCTATAATATCCACATTCTGTTGGATTACCTTCTGAGTCAGTTGGCTAAGCAGCTGTCCTCCCTTCAAATTTCTTAACATATACTAGTGGGCATGCTCTGCACTGCATCTGTTAGTTGAAAAAATGTCAATTAATATTACGTAGATTTCTGGAACTTTATTTTTTGTCAGTGCTTTCAGTGCAGTTTGTAATTCTTCCTTTACTACCATTGGCTCTTATTCATATGGTACTTCCTGAAATTTTTCAGAGTTGATCAACTCTTTTTGGCACCGTGAATCTGTATTCCTTCTGTCTTCTTTTGATACTTCCTGGATCATTCAAGATTACCCCCAATGCATCTCTCAGTATTGCAACTAGTGGCTTGACTTTGTTTTTCAGTTATTTCAACATTAGAAATGTAGAGCAAATTCTTCCTTTTTTGTTCTCCAACTCTTTTCACATTCTGTTATAATATTTTGCTTTGCCTTCTTAAACTACCTTATCTTATGTTAAACTCTTTGATTTCTGCATTTCTCTCCTTTGTCTTGGTCTCTCAAAACTTTAGTGCCATTTCAGAATCTACTCTGCCATCTGATTTGGTCTTTTGTCTTCTGATATCTCTTTTGTCATCCCATAACTCAATCATTAGTGTTCAATACTTCAATTCTATCCTGAAGATAAGTTTTAAATTAAATTGAAATAAATTTAAGGTCTTTTTTGGTCCTTGTGGACTAGTTGTAATTGTTTTAAGCTTCAATTTGAATTTACATCTGGGAAGCTGATGGTCTATTTCACAGTCAGTACCTGGCCTATATTTGACTGCTGATATTGAGCCTCTTCAACAATTCTTTTCAAGATAAAATCAACTGGATTCCTGTATAGTTCATCAGGTGAAGTCAATGTGTAAAGATACCTTTTGTGTATTTAAAAAAAAATATATTTGTACTACATAAATCACTGAACATACTGCAACTGAACACCAGAGATTGACAACATTAGTAAATTATTCACTGAAATGTTAAATGTTATACATGTTATAATCAGGAGCCATATTAGAGGGAGTGGTTTTCAACTCCCATCATTATTTTTTAATTACCAAAATTAAACATAGAAAATCCATTAGAGCATGACCATTTTTACTACTAACATTTTTTATAGTAATGTATGGATCTTATGGATCTGGTGGTGTTTATTAGTGTCTCATTTTTCAGTCCTGAAAATCTGACTCCACCAAGATAGATAACACAACACCAGACCTGGAAGACAACTAAGAAGAAAATGAACAGAAATGTCCAACATCTCTCCCTTTTTGACATTGCCTACTCTTCAACCTTCTTCCACAATTTTCTTTCATTCCAAAAATGGTAAGTTATGTAATTACTACTCATTAATATAGTTGCTATATGCCAAAGGACCACAAATACCATCTAAATGATCTAAATGGCTCCATAATTTTAACACTCATTCACTATAATAGAGGAGTCCTTGGAGGTAAAATCAGAACTCTTACTTTTACTTCCCAAATTCCATTTTTACTATTATTATTGTTTTAAGTTGCCAAATTGAGTTTGATCATAGCAGCCCTGTAAACAATAGATTTCTCCAAGATGTAACTGTTTGTTCTTTTGGTAATCCAAGGGACACTCGGCACTTTCTCCAACATCACAACTCAAAGGCATCCTTTTTTCTCCTACCATCCTTATCATTTCTGGTATATTTGATCTCATTGCTGTAGTCACTGTATTAATCTATTTTGCAAAGAGTCTTCCTCTCTTTCATTGACCCTTCACCTTCCAAGCATGATGGACCTTTCTAAGGAATAGCCCCTCCTAATAATATGCTCAAATTAAATGAGGCAAATATACATCAGTCACTTCAAGGCTAGCCAGTTATTTTTTCTCCTACAAAGTTCAAAAAAATATATTAACTGCAACACCTTTCCTTTTCATAATGTCTTCCCAGATTAATCCTTTTTAAGTAAGCAAAATTAATAAAATATAAGAAGTTTTTCAGAAATAATTTTACTACTATTCATGAAAAATACTTACTAAAAATGGTTATTTTAATAGCTAAATACCATTTGAGTGCATAATACAAAATTGGAAACTAGCTTAACCAAACAGAGAAAACAAGGCTATCCTTATCCTTATGTACATTGGTCATACAAATGCTTCATACTGTATGAAAGAAAATATTTCTGCCTTCAGCTCATCAGAGAAATACTGGTGAATCTTGCAATTTAAGCTTTGAAGCATAAGTTTTCACTTTTCCAAAATATCAAAGCAGTTGCCATTAAAAACAAACCTTAGAATTTCACTGAATTTTTATTCATCTTACCCCTTTTGAATGGTATGTGCTATCATTGCTACATCAGTTTGATATCAATGTTGAAAAACCACCAGTTATATTTGCTGTTGTGGTTTTTTTTTCTTAAAAGAAACAGCCATTTGTAATACAAGTTTTCATAGTGATTAAATTAATTTCAATTCCATCTTTTATTATTAGCAGGGATAGTACATGTTCATACAGCAATGTAAAAGATGTTTATGAATACTTTGTATATCCGAACAGATTTTATTTTACCATTAGCATAATTATGTGTCGTATAATTAAATTATGTCTATAATTTTGCATCACATTCATTGGTTAACAATAAAGTGACAAAAAAATAATAATTAACAAAAGGTAAGACAAAGATTTCCATTTTTGCCCTAAGGAGCCGCCTGGCTGCACTTTCTCCAAGACATGTATTTGTTCTTTTGACAGTCCAAGGAACATTGAGTACTCTTCTCCAATACAATTCAAAGGCAAAAGGTTTTCTTCCGTTATTCTTATTCATTGTCCAGCTCTCAGATGCATAGCAGATAATTAAAAAGACCATGGCTTAAATCAAGTGCATCTCAGTCGTTAGGATGATGTCACTGCTCTTTAGTACAAGGAATGGTCCCCGACAGCAGACTTTCCCAGTGCAACACACTTTTTATTTCCTGACTTCTGATACTGATAGTGCTGATTATGGATCCAAGCAAAATTAAATCATTGACAATGTCAATCTTTTCTCTATATGGTGACCTCGTGGTGAGGATCTTTGGGTTTTTTTTCATGTTGAGATGTAATCTATATTGCAGTCTGGTTCTAACTGTTGTTCTGTGCTGTAGAGACAAAAGTGACATGTAGCTGCCCCTACAGTGGGTTTTCAAAAACAGTAAATAGCAAGAGAGGAGATTCTTACTAGGAATTAGGTAATCAGCACATGGAAAAAAAAATATAAGTTGGGATTTACAAAGTTTACTTTAAATTCCCCAAATACAGCCAGCTTCATATTGCCTTCATTTGGCTATTTTTTTTTTTTTTTTTGCTTAAGAGTACACACAAATTTTTTTTTTAAAAACCCACTTTCTATTTTAAAATAAAAATTTTAGTTAGAAATATAAAACCATACAATATTGATAGTCAATATCATAGGGAAAATGAGTGTTGGAAAAATAGCACTGGAGTTTCTGCTTACTTGTTCCAAAGAAAAAAGCTATGAAATCATGGTTATGTTATTTTTCTTATGACAAGATTTAAAGTCTACTGATCTTTCCCTGACTTTCAGTAGTCTGTTCTTCACATCATGCTGAAGCAGGCAACATAAAGATGAAAACAAGGTTATGTCTTGGGTGCTAGAGTTTTTATTAAGTAAGTTTCCCATCTATACTAATCTCTTTAGAAGACTGAGATAGATTTAATCACTTTCAAAACAAACTTCTGGTTTTGCTTTCATAGCAGAGGGAAGAAACAAAAAGCAGTGTTACTATAAAAACATGACAAAAATGCAGAGTGTATCACCTTTGGCCCTGAATCTGAGAGAAGAGCAAATTGAATTTATAGTAGATAATTCTTTTTGATCAATCTAGATGCAGGACTTAGAGAACTATATTTAAGAAATAAAATCAAGCCTTTTCTGTAGTAAAAATGTCCTATACTATGATTAATTTCATATTTTATCTCCTCTCCTCTCCTCTCCTCTCCTCTCCTCTCCTCTCTTCACTCTCTCCGGGCTATTAAGTCAGAACTGACTCATAGGTGACTCCAGCAGGTTTCCAGAGGCCATAAATTGCACAGAAAAAGATTGTCTATCTTCCTCCATGGAGTGATGGTGTATTCAAACTGCTTGCCTTTGAGTTGGTAGCATAACTCCTTACATAATAGGTCATGAGAGTACCATGCATTAACTTATTAATTAGTTAACCTATCCAGGAAGTATTAAAAGAAGATGGAAAGAATATACTGAGTTACGGTATCAAAAGGAATTGGAAGACACAGAAGAATTTCATGAAACAACATATCAGCAAGAGCCTACGGTGATGAAAGAAGAAGTTCAGGCTGCTTTGAAGGAAATGGCAAAAAATAAGGCTCCAGGAATAGGTGGTATACGAATTGACATATTTCAGTTAACAGATGCCGCCATGGACGTGCTCACCAAGTTGTGATAAGAAATCTGGAGAACAACCACTTGGCCGACTGACTGGAAGAGATCGATATTAGTTCCTGTCCCAAAGAAAGGTGACCAAACAGAATGTGGAAACTACACAACAATCTCACTG
>NW_006400085.1:558771-563369 GCF_000299155.1 Elephantulus edwardii
TTAGAAAGAGAATTTATGCCTTTGAGCTGTGGTGCTGGAGAAGAGTGTTGAATATACCATGGACTGCTAGGAGAACAAACAGGTTTGTACTGGAGAGGGTGAAGCCGGAATGCTCCTTGGAGTCAAGGATTCGGAAGCTTCATCTGATATACTTTGGGCATGTTGCAAGGAGAGACTGTCCGTGGAGGAGGACATCATGTTTGGGAGAGTGGAGGGACAGCACAGGAGAGGAAACCCTCAATGAGGTGGATCGATTCTGTGATTGGGGTGGTGCGAATGATTATATTTGAGACAGCGAGGTTGGCACAGAATAAAGCAGCATTTAGGGCTCTTGTACGTAGGGTTGCTATCAGTCACAAGCAACTTGACAGCACATAACAATAACAACAAGAACAACAACCCAGAAAAACCCAAGGACTCAAACAACAACAACCACCAAAATCCTATTAAAGCTAGTAGACCAATGTATTAGAGTGTCAGGGTACAAGACCAATATACAAAATCTATGGGATTCCTCTGCTGTAACAAAGAAAATACAGTAATATCATTGACAATATCCAACTACAAATTGAGACAGGAATTAAACTAACTAGAGATATGAAAGACCTTTACAAAGAAGACTATTAAACACTTCTATGAGAAACAAACAAACAAACAAAAAGACCTAAATAAGTGGAAAAATGACCCCTGTTCAAGGACAGGAAAACTCAATATAGTGAAAATGACAATCTTACCCAAAGCAATCTACATGTTCAACACATCCCAATACAGATACCGAATTAATCTTTCAAGGAGATAAAAAAGACAATTCTCAAGTTTATTTGGAGAATAGACTCTGAATAATTAAAACACATCTGAAAATTGAGAATGAAGTGGGAGGCATAGCACTCCCTGATCTCCAAACTTATTGTATAGCTGTAATAACCAAAACATCATGATATTGGCACAACAGCAAGCACACGGACCAATGTAACAGAATCGAGGATCCAGAAATTAACCTATCTGTTTATGGTCAATGGATATTTGACAAGGAAACAAAATCTGTCAAATGAAGAAATGACAATCTCTTAAACAAATGATGCTGGCAAAACTGGATTGCTACCTGCAGAAAGCTCAAACAAGAGTCATACCTCTTACCATCCTCAAAATGCAACTCAAGATGGATCAGGGACCTAAGTATAAAGCCCAAACTAATAAACATTGTAAGACACAAACTTGCACCAAGCTTAGAAGGCCTTGCCCATGGCATAAAGAGGCTGACAAAACTAGTCAGAAATACATAACCAGAAGCGGATAAATTTGATGAATGGGACCTTCTAAAGATTAAATCCCTGTATGTATCAAAAACTTTTTCAAATAATATGAAAAGAAAACCTATTGAATGGGAAAAATATTTGACACCATCTCAGACAAACATTTCACAGCACAATTTTACAGAATCCTACAAGATCTTTACAAGAAAAAGACTGATAGCCCAATTACAAAATGGGAAAGAGACATAGAAAGACTTTTCATGAAAGAAGACATTTGGATGATCAAGACATATGAAGAAAGGCTCAAAATCACTGTCAATAAGAGAGATACAGATCAAAACCTCAATGAGATAACCATATCACCCCAGTGGCAAAGGCAAGTTTAATAGGACACCAAGCAGAAAATGTTGGAGAGGACGTGGAGATATAGGAACTCTTATACATTGTTGGTGGGATTATAAAATGGTGTAACCACTCTGGAGGGCAGTTTGACATTTCCTCAAAAAGCTTAACTTAGAGATTTCATATGACCCAGCTGCTCCATTTCCAAGGAAATTGGAACTGAGACACAAATGGAGATTTATGTTCCAATGTTCATAGCAGAATAGTTAATTCACAATCACAAGAACATGGAAATAGACCAAATGTCCAAACAAAATCCAATGGATTGAGAAATCGTGGTACATTCACATGATGGAATACTACGTAGCACTCAGGAGCAACAATTTAAAAAATTACTGCATAACTTGAAAGAGACTAGAGGTCATTATGCTGAGTGAACTAGGAGAGTCTCAAAAGGATAAATACGGCATAGAACCTTTATTGTAAAAACAGAAGGATAACTAGTAAAACGTGTATGACAATCCAAAGAGGGAAGGGATAAGAACAGAGAGGGGAGGATGAGCAAGGGTGCACAGTTTGATGGATGGAGAGCAGGGGTAAGGGAAATGGAAATGACTGGGCAGGGATCTGGAAAGACAGGCAGTGATGGGCAAGGTTTATGGTGAACGATTTTATAACATATTGAGTGAGAATGACTGTATGAAAAACTATGTGAATGAAGGATATTGTACAACATTATGGATATGATGTTTGTATGCAAACCAATACAGAATTTTAAAATAAATAAAATTTTTAAAACAATATTTAAGGAGTGAAGCAGCTGGCTTTCCTACTTTCATGAATATTAGACAATGACTAGAAAAGCCATGAAGTTGTCTGTGGTGTTAGAATCCTTGAAAATTGGTTCTTCTAGTCATTGTATTTGTCTCCACTGGAAAAGAGACATGGTCTCTAGCTACCATAACTGTGGACACATGGTATTATAAATCCCCAAAAGTTGTGAGGTCAATATAAGAGAATGCTTTCAATAACATGAAAAAGGGTGCTGATCGTGGTGGAAAGTTTAAGAAGAGATTGTGGCACTGCTGAGAAGAGACTGTGACATGGTGTAACCAGAGGAACCCTGGAGATAAAGGCCACAGTTAAAGGTTTTGCTTGGTGGATGATTGAAGGAAAAACTGATTTGTAATTGCTCTAAGATAAAGTTTGCTGGATAATTGAGAAAAATCAAAGGCTTCTTAGTAGGGTTTGGAGTTCGGCTGAACTGAACCTAGCTAGACTATCCCTGGTTGACTGTGAAGCTGTCTTTCACTAATTGAGAAATTGTGTTTTGTTGTTAATGTGACTTGAGACTGCTGGACTAAACATTTACTTGCATTGTGTGATATGTTTTGCCTCATCCACCTTCCAACCTGTATCTCTAATAAACCCCACAATTATGGGGGAGAAAATGGTCAGAACAGTACATTGGCAGGGAACTACCAGAAATGTAAGTTGATTTTAGAAGAAGTCGCGTGACACCAAGAATATTATGGCTGATGTAAGATGGATGCACGCTGAAATTCGAGAATACCAGAAGAATGCCTATTTGTGTTTTATTGACTATGCAAAAGTATTTTATTGTGAATCATAACAAATTATGACCGAAATTGAGAAGAATTAAAATTTCAGACCACTTAATTGTGCTCATTTGTAATCTATACATTGATCAAGAAGCTGTTATCCGAACAAAGGAAATACTGCATGGTTTAAAACCAGAAAGAGTGTGCAGGGTTGGATCCTGTCTCCATACCTATTCAAAGTGTATACTGAGAAAATACTTTGTGAAGCTGATCTCTATAAAAAAAGTGTGTGGCATCAGGATGGGAGGAAGGCTAATCAACAATCTGCATTATACAGATGACACACTTTGTTTGCTGAAGAGGAGAGAATATGAAACGCTTGCTGCAAAAGATCAAGAATTACAGCTTTCATTATGAATTGCATCTTAACATTAAGAAATCAACGGTCCTCACTTCATAACTAACAGTCAACTTTACAAGAGATGGAGAAAAGGTTGAGGTTGTCACTAATTTTATCTTGCTTTTATCAACAATCTAAGCCCTTTGTACCAGCAGTCAGGAAATCTGAAGATATATTATTGCATTGAGCAAGTCCACTGTCAGGGACATCTCCAGAATGCTGAGGAGCCATGATGTAAGTTTAAAGACTAAAGTGTGTCTGATGCAGGCCATGGTCTTCTCCATCACCTGATATGCTTCAGAGAGCAGAATAATGAATAAGGATGACAGAACAAGAATTGATGTCTTTGAGTTGTGGTGCTAGGGAAGAGTAATGAATATGCCATAGACTGCCTAAAGAGCATGTCTTGGGGAAAAATGCAGCTAGAGTGCTCCCTGAAAACAAAGATGGCCAAGTGTCATCTTTCATACTTTTGACGTGTAGCTATGTGAAGAGAGGAACACCCTCAAAGAGATGGATTGACACAGTGACTTTAAAAATGGGTTCTAGTGTGTAAGAGATGAGGAGGATGGCACAGTATAGGGCAGGAATCAGGTCAGCAGTTCATGGGGTCACTATGAGTTAATTAAGGTAACTTGACTTAATGGCACCTAACAATGACAAGGACAACAACAACAAAAACACTATCCTGTGCCACTGTCGTGAAATCCAGCCTGCTCAAACCCAATGTTGTAGTTAATCAATTAATCTCACTGAGGATATCAATCTTTTTCACTGATGCTATACCTTTCATTTGTGACCTAGTGGTAAGAAGTAGTGCTGCTAACCCCAAAGGTCAGGGATTTGAGAAAGATGGGCAATCTCTTCCCATGCTAGTTACAGACTCTAAGAAACCACTGGAGGGAGACTTATGGTTCCAGTCTGACTCAACAGCTACTTTGCTCAGAAAGATATCTTTACCAAGGGTTGTTGTTATTGTTGTTATGTGCTGTCGAGTCGCTTGCGACTCATAGTGACCCTATGTACAACAGCCCTAAACTC
>NW_006400085.1:563469-573307 GCF_000299155.1 Elephantulus edwardii
TAAATTTAAATTTATTATTAATTTCAGTAAAAATTTACAGAGGCTTTGGATTTCCATTCATTCATTGTTGCACGTTTCTCCTTTACCAAGCCTCTCCCCCAAAATACTACCCTCTTGGAAAAGTAAAATAAAATTTTTTTCATTGTTTTATAAACCCTCCCCCAGGTCCACTCCACCATGTAGCCATCGCTCTAGACTCCTGTCATGACAAAAATGTCTAATCACATATCTCTTTTAAACAGTTTTCTCCCTCATCTGTTTCAGTGCAGCATACATTATTGAACCCATCTTTCTCAGTCTCTTCCCAACCTGAAGGTCAGTCCTCTTTTACAACAGTGGCACCATGCAATATTTGTCCTTTTGTGACTGGGATACTTCACTCATCATAATGTTCTCCAGAGTCAACCATTTTGAATAATATAGCATACGTTTCTTGTTTTTCAATGCAGCATAGTATTCCATTGTGTAACTATACCACAGCTTCTCTATCCATTTGGTTGTTGATGGGCACCTGGGTTGTTTCCAACTCCTTGCTATTATGAACAAAGGCACAATAAACATGGGTGTGCATATATCTGCTTGGATGTCAGTTATGGTCTCTTTGGGTATATTCCCAGTAGTGGAATTGCTGGATCAAATAATTACGCACAATTATAGAAAAGAATTAACATTTACAAGCCTATTTGAAAACTAAAAATTTGCTAATTTTCATTTCCAGGGGCACAAAGGGATAGAGATATACATGTTCCACAGAGTCTAAGTCTGGACAGACAAAAGAATACCAACCAGATACACTAACATGTTGCAATGAAGAGTATCACTAAATTAATTACTGGAAGTCTATCAGTTAAAAAAATCTGTTTTAATCCTGTATGTATTTCTTCAATCAGTTCATTGAACAATTTTGTCTACTCCTATGTGAATTATTTTTACATTTACAGAAGGAGGTATCACACTGCATCTATTTTGGAAAATTATGATTTATTCCGTTTCTTTACCTTTAAATGAAGCATATGATTGTGACTGAATACATCCTCTTCCTAGATCATAATGCTCCAAATCATATTAGGATCCTACTGCATTCAACTACAAACCTGAAATTCCTTGCCATAGGGTTGGGACTGACTCAGCTGACCCTCCATCAGGTTTTCAAAGGCTTTGCACCTCCTGGGTGCAGATTGCCGTCTTTTTCTGTCGGAGCTGAGGGTGGATTAGAATATCTGGAGAGTGGCTGCCTTATGTGTAATTATTCCTTTTGTAATATGCGGAATCTAGTTCTAATACTAAGTTTATAATTTTCACCAGATGTAGTGTTTATTCTTGCCTATACCATGACTGATCTTGTCCATTCTTCTTATACAAAATGTGAATGTTTGGCTATAGGAATGCTAAGGTTTTATTTGATTTGTGTAATCAATGAAACAAAGATAGACATTCTTCTGGTAATCCCTGCTTTCAGCTAAGTTCCATCTAACATTAACTACTAATACTAATTGTATTAGTCAGGTTAAAGGACACTTATGAAAATATATAAGTGTTTTTGAATTGTGAATAGTCTATTTAGTGTACCAGATTGTGACTTTTAAATTATATATGACATTCATATAGCAAAGTCTATGCTCTAGAAGTTATTATTTTATTGAAATATTAAAATCATGTTGATTCAATTCAGCAAAGTGGTGGCTAGAACATTTTTATTTCTCTATGGTTCTTTTTTCATCTATAACACATGACAACAACAACAATCACACTTTCATGTCCCTAATATGTCAACTAATAGGTCCTTCCTGACTGATCTGCACATCTTCACTTTCCTTGCTTTTGCAGGCATGCTGCTTTCCATTCTTGGAACAGCCTCCATTGTATGTCCTAGAAGTAGCTCTCTGTACTTTTCTTTGAAAGTTAGATATGTTCTTAATTCTTCAAGATGACCTGCATATTAGTTACAACTATTTTTTTATCTCTTTTAACCAGTCAAAATATGATATTCATGGACTATGTTTTATCAGTACATCTACTCTAGTGGCCTAGTGGGTAAATAGCTGCACTGTCAATCCAAATACAGGTGGTTCAAATCCACCAACTTTGCTGAGTGAGAAAGATGGACAATTTTCTCCCATGTAATTGAAAATCTGTGAAAATCCAATGAAGGATCAGTTAAAAATCAGTTCTGACTCAATGACAATTGTCCAAAAGTCAAATAAGTTTTGTTATGTGCTGTCCAATTTGAATCCCCCATAGGTGACCTTGCAACAGGTTCTCAGAGGTAGTTAATCACAGAGAAGGAGATTGCCCATCCTTCACCCACAGAGCAGCTGGTGGATTTGAACTGTATTTGAGATTGCAGTGCAGTAAAAGTAGCTCTAAATCATAGAACATTTTTCTGGTAAAAAAAAAAAAGTATGTATTAGTAGAATCTGGCTCAACTCCTAGGCTAGTTAATGATTCCTGAATTATATTGTAAAACTTGATTAAGTGGAATCTAACTAATTTGGCAAAACTCTGGACTGGTGACTTTTGTATTCTGTGATGAAATGGTTGACTAAGCAAATCCATAGTGCAAACAAAACTGAAGTACTTAGGACAAAAATTGTTTCCAAGCAATTTTCTAAATTTGTGCTGCACTAATTAACTATATATAAATGGATATTTCTAATTGCTAATGTTCTTGATTCAAAGCATATAGAAATGATCATTAAAACATTTCTTGCCAAAAGCAAAAAACTGAAAGCAACCTACATATCCTTTATTAGGAGAGGAGACAAAGAAAATGTGATAGATACACAAGAAATATTATGCTGTAGATAAAATCAACATACAAAATGTATTCATAAACACATGAGTAGAACTTAAAAAATTAGTATTTAAGGCTAAAGATCTTCAAACATTTTGAAAAAGTCCAGAAAATAAACATGGGCTAGCCAGTGTGTGTTTTGACTATCCATCTTCGGAGTTATGGTGAAAAAAACCCAAAAACAGCCAAAGGCAACATTTAAATGGATGAGAGTGGTGGTGTTTCAATATTTTTTTGCTTGTGAATACTGTATTTTCAACATTATATGATTTTTACACATAATGAATTGTTCTTTTTACTACAAGTCTATACAAAAGCATGTGGTGGGCAAAATAGAAAATGATCTATAAGTTGTTGCCTCAGCTTAAGATAAAACGTAGGAAACAGAGTGAGATGTATAATAATGTTCAATTTACAAATATTAAAGATATTTGTACCAGGAGACTTCTTGTCGGATGACAGTATCATTGATTTCATGCTCCCAATCTAGACACAAACAAAAAGACAACAAAAGAGAAACTCTGAAAATCAGTAACCAACTAATTCTGAATTTTGAATAATATGATCTTTAAATGATAGGAAATCTTTGATTTTCTACTGTTCATACTCTGTTCATGCCTCTGTAACTTAGCCATACTGGACCAGTATTGGTGACAGAAAACTGCTGGAATGAACAAAGGAGACTTCACTGGTAGAATATATTTTGATATCCCGGGGGGGTCAGATACCTGAAGAATTGGAATGTCTCTTGGTTGGCCTGTCTCAGAGGTCTGATGATGCAAAGCAAGTGGGAACTGGTGGACAGCTTCTGAAGGCTGTGACCACCCATAGTTCCTGAGGATAACTGCCTGAATGGAGCACACAATTAACACACACATATACACACACACACACACACCCATTTCCCCCCGACACAAAAAAAAAAACCTCACACACCAAACAACTAGACACTGATATAGAAGCCTGAGAAATGCTTTTCAGATATGAGAGCTTTCAAAAGCATCATATATGTAGGTGAACTGAGAAACTCATAGACACGCTCGGGGTAAAACCCATATACAAAAAGTACTGAGGAAAAAGCCCTACTGTTCTGTCAGGTGGGTCTCTTAGTATATTGCAAGGCAGCTTAATTGTTAAAGGAGGGCACTGAAACAGCAAATGTGAGGAGATTGGGAGGGTCCCATGCCTTTGGAAATATATGGAAATCTCTTTTGAAGCATTGGCTTGGCATAGCTTTCAAAACAAATTCCATAATATCCACTTACATTAACGCATATAGTCATTAAATAAATAGGTAAGAAAGGTCACTAAGCAGAAAGGCTACTAATGTCTCAGCAATTAAATAAAAAAAACCCAAACAGTTAAGAAATAGAATATTAATTACAAAGTGAATACCTAAAATAACAGAAAAAGGCATATTACAAAGGTCAGATGGAATGACAGAAACCATCTCTGTAAAAGCCCAGATAATGTATACATCAGAAGACTTTGTTGTTGTTGTTAAGTGCTGTCAAGTCACAGGCGACTCATAGCGACCCTATGAAGGAGAGTCCTCAACACTTGGGTGTCTCTCATCCTCTCTCCAGGTTCACAGGGTTTCCGGAGACAAGCTAATATGGAAGTGGATGCCACTCCTCCTTCCAAGCTTGTTTTAATGGGGGAGTTCCACCCCACTCTCAGTCTGCATTGGGTAACCAGCCATTAACACATTTGACACATCAGTGTCACAGTGTTCAGTCTCACAGCAACCACAAGTGACTGCTGTACAGCAACTTGTACACCAGGGTTATATGATCTAGAGGAATGTCTGAACAAAAACAATGAAAGACAGGCCCGAGGGCCACAGACTGAAGTCAGAAGACTTTAAAATAGCAAAAACACTAAAAGAAAGGAAAAAATCAGGAAAATATGCATATGCAAAATGAGAATATTAATTACAAGATAAACACTAAAAAGGGAACTAAACTGAGTATTGGAACTGAAGAATACAAAAATTGAAATAAAAATTGATGTGGAAAATTCAACAACAGATAGTTTTTGGATTTTTAAAAAATCAATTTTAATGAAAGTTTATAGAGACTTAAGGTTTCTATTCATTCATGTTGCACTTTTCTCTCAACAGATTTTTTAAAAGAGTTTTTAACCAATACTTCTGTATCTGGTCAAATTAATTTAAAAATTAAAATAAAATTAAGATATTCACAGATAAACAGAAGCTGAAGAGTTTGTCATAACTAAACCTTCTAAAACTTAAGGAATTCCTTTAGATAGAAAATAAAGGACACTACATTTCAAAAAGTCATAACCAAAATCCCTTTAAAATAAAAAAATACAAACAAAAAGCCAGATCTCTGATGAAAATAATTTCATTGACAAATCATTTTTGTTTATAATTATAGTTGATTCAGGCTATAAATCAGATCTATTACATCCATGGAAAGAATTGCTAGAGAAGCTCAATATTACCTATGAAAACTAGGCCTGGTACTCACTGTGGAAGAGACCACCAACTATTCATGTGCAAGTTCAAGCTGAAGTTAAAGAAAATGAAATCAAATCCATAAGAACCAAAATTTGACCTTGAGTCTATCCCACCTGAATTTCAAAATCATCTCAGGAACAGATTTGAGGCCTTGAACACCAAAGAGTGAAGAACAGACAAGCTGTGGGAGGATATCAAGAATACCATCCATGAAGACAAAAGGTCATTGCAAAGACAGAGGAGGAAGTAAAGACCAAGATAGATGTCGATGAGACTCTGAATATTGCACTAGAGTGCCAAGAAGCAAAGCAAAGGGAAGAAATTAAGGAGCTAAACAGATTTCAAGAGACATCTTGAGAAGACAAAGTAAAGTATTATAATGAAATTTACAAAGAGTTAGAGTCAGAAAATAAAAAAAGATCAAACACGTTCAGCATTTCTTAACTTTAGAAAATGAAGAACAAATTCAAGCCTCAAGTTGTAATACTTAGGGATGCTTTGGGCAGAATATTATTCAGGAAGCGTTAAAAGAAGATGGAAGGAATATACAGTGTCACTATACCAAAAGGAATTGGCAGACACAGAACTTCATGAAGCAATATATGAAACAGCAAGATCCTGTGGTGATGAAGGAAGTGCAAGCTGCTCTAAAAGAACTGGTAAAAAACAAGACTCCAAAAATTGATGGTATTCCATTTGACATATTTCAACAAATAGACGCTGCCCTGAATGTGCTCACCAAGTTGTGCCACGAAATCTGGAGAACAACCGCTGACTGGAAGAGATCTATATTTGTTCCCATTACAAAAAAGGTGATGCAACAGAGTGTGAAAATTATCAAACAATATCATTAATATCACATGCAAGTAAGATTCTGCTGAAAATGATTCTAAAATGACTAGAACAGCACAATAAAAGAGAACTGCCAGATGTGCAGGCTAGATTTAGAAGAGGCTGTAATAGCTATATTATAGCAAATATTAGATGGATCTTGGCTGAAAACAGTACCAGAGGAAGGTTCATCTGTGTTTCATTGACTATGCAAAGGCATTTGACTATGTGGATCACAACAAACTGTGGCTACTTCTCAGAAGAATGGGAATCCCAGAACACTTGATTGTGCTTATGTGAAACCTATACTTAGACCAGGATGCAGTCATCAGAACAGAGCAAGGAAACAATGCACAGTGCAAAATTGGCAAAGGTGTATGCCAGTGTTGTGTCCTATCTCCATACCTTTTCAATCTATATTCAGAACATATCATCTGGGAGGCTTGGCTCATCATTGTTGAAGGAAGATTCATCAATAATCTCTATTATGCAGATGAGGAGAACCTGAAGCACTTGCTGCAGATGATCAAGGTCAACAGCTGTAGCCTTCAATAAAGATTGAAACTCAACCTCAAGAAAACAAATATGCTCACCACTAGACCAATTGGTAGTATTGTGATGGTTTGGGAAGAGATTGAGATTGTCAATAGCTTTCGTTTGCTTGGCTCCACAATCAACATTCTTGGTACCAGCAGCCAAGAAATCAAAAGACAAATTGCATTGGGAAAGTCTGCTGTCAGAGACCTTTCTGAAGTACTGAAGAGTAATGATGTCAGTCTGGAGACTAAGGTACACCTGATTCAGGCCATAGTCTTTGCAGTTATTTGCTATGTATCAGAAAGTTGGCCAATGACTAGGCATGATAGAAAGAGAATTGATGCCTTTGAGCTGTGGTGCTGGAGAAGAGTACTGAATATACCATTGACTGCCAGGAAACAAACAGGTTTATCCTCGAGAAGGTGAAACTAGACTGCTTTTTGGAGGCAAAGATTTTGAAGCTTTATCTGACATACTTTGGGCATATTGTAATGAGAGACCATCTT
This sequence comes from Elephantulus edwardii, assembly GCF_000299155.1. Lineage (NCBI taxonomy): Eukaryota > Metazoa > Chordata > Mammalia > Macroscelidea > Macroscelididae > Elephantulus > Elephantulus edwardii. The sequence goes on from NW_006400085.1 coordinate 570,620, forward strand.
TGGAGAGGGACATCGTGCTCGGAAAGGTGGAGGGACAGCGCAGGAGAGGAAGATCCTGGATGAAATGGATTGCTTCAGTGACTGGGGTAATGAGCAGAGAAAGTGTGTCAGAGACAATAAGATTAGCACAGAATAGAGCAGGATTCAGAGCTGTTGTCCATAGGGTTGTTATGATTCACAAGAGACTCAACAACACATTAACAACAACAACAACAATAACATACAACAATAACAATAACAACAACATAAGTGTTATAATTAAAATATTTACAATACCAAGAAAATTACAAAACACTGATACAAGAAAACAAAAAAGACTCACATAAGTAGAAGACTATATCATAAGTAGAAGAATATATCATGATAATAGTTAAGAAGACGTGTATTATATATTTGAGTTGACAATGACTCATAGCAACCCTATGAACAACAGATTTGAACTTATATCGTTGATTGGAATGCAAAAGTTGGAAAATGAGGAAAGAATGATAGTTGGTAAGTATGGACTTGGTGACAGGAATGAAGCACTCAATAGTTTGTTCAGAGCAAATAAGTTTTTCTTTTTAAAAATAACCACACATTTTATACATAGACGTCACCTGATGGATTACACAGGAATCAGACTGACTATATTTTCAGAAAGAATCACAGGAGAAGTGCAATATTTTCAGTTAAAACCAGACCAGGTATATTGTGGAAGAAACTATCAATTATTTTTGTTGTTGTTGTTGTTAAGTGCTGTCAAGTCATAGATGACTCATAGCGACCCTATAAATGAAAGACCTGAACATTTGTATAACTTTCATTATTTCTCCAAGTTCATAGAGCTTCCAGAGGCAAGCTGTTTTGGAAGTGGATGCCACTCCTGCTTCCAAGCTTGTTTTAATCAGGAAGCTCCACTAAACACTGTTACCATGAATAACCATTATTTACATTTGGCACATCAGTGTCACAGTGTTTTGCATCACAAGAACCACGAGTTACCTCTGTACAGACAATGGACAGACCAGTGCTATATCACTTAGAAGAATGTTCGACCAAAATCAATTAAAACCAGGTCTGACGGCCACAGGCCTGAGGACACAACCAAATTTAAAAACCAAGGCATGGCATAAACTCCATGAGTGCCTTTCTTTCACATTCCCCACATCAAACATTCCCATTGATTGGCTCTCGCCACCCAAAAGCCCCCCTCTGACAGCATTTTGCTTCTTTCTCTATCTCCAACTGAATTTTAAAACCAAGGCAGAATTTAAACTATCAATTATTCATGTGTAAATTCAAATTGAAGCTGAAGGAAATGAAAAGTAGCTCATAAGAACCAAAATACGACCTTGAGTCTATCCCAGTTGAATTTAGGAATTATCTCAAGAACAGGTTTGAGGATTGAAAACCAATGAGCAAAGACCAGGTGAACTGTGCTATCAAAGATATCCATGAAGAGAGTAAAAGATCAGAAGAAAATCAATAGGATTAAAAATGAAAAAAAAGCAAACAAACCAGGTATTAGAAGTTACTACAAAAATTGCATTAAAACATTGAGAAGCCAAAACAAAGAAAGAGATGCCTAGGTGACAGAGGTGAACTGAATATTTCAAAGGGCAGCTTGAGAAGATAAAGCAAAATATTATAAAAAGCACTGAGCAGAAGTCAGAGAAGAAAAGGGAAGAATTGGAACAGCATTTCTCTAACTGAAAGAAGTGAAAACAAATTCAAACTTCAAGTTGCAATACTGAGAGATGCTATGGGCACAACCTTGAATAATCCAGGAAGCATCAAAAGAATATGGAAGGAATACATAGAATACCTGTATCAAAAAAAAAACCGAGTTGACATTGAAAAATTTCAGAAAGTACAATACAAACAAGAGCCAATGGTGACGAAAGATGAAGCTTATTCTGCACTTAAAACACTGGCAAAAAATAAGGCCCCAGGAATCGATGGAATACCACATATTTAAACTAACAGACACAGTTCTGGGTATGCTCACCAGTTTATGCCAAGAAATTTGGAGGACAGTTATCTGGTTGACTTACTGAAAGAGATCCATATTTGTCCCCTCTCCCAAGAAAGGTGATCCAAAAAATGTGGAAATTATCAAACAGTATCATTATTAACTCATGCAAGCAAAATACTGCTGATCATTTTAAAATGATTAGAACTGTCACTAATTTTGAATATATGATAGTGTACTCTGAATGTTGCATTAGAGCTCCAAGAAGCCAAAGCTAAAGGAAGAAAGCAAGAAATCAAAGAGCTGAACAGAAAATTAAAGGCAGCTTGGGATGACAAAGCAAGATATTAAAATGAAATGTGAGAGAGCTGGAGTTAGAAAATCAAAAGGCCGAACTCCCTCAACATTTCTTAAGCTGAAGGAGTTGAATAACAAATTCAAGCCACAGCTGGCGATACTTAAGGATACTTTGGGTACAACGTTAAATGATCCAGGAAGCATTAAAAGAAGATGGAAGGAGTACGCAGAGTCACTGTATCAGAAAGAATTGGCTGACATAGAAGAATTTCATGAAATGACATATGAGCAAGAGCCTGTGGTGATGAAGGAGGAAGTTCCAGTTGCTCTGAAGGAATTGGCAAAAAACAAGATCCAGGAGTTGATGGCATACTAACTGACCTATTTCAACAAACAGACACTGCCCTGGATGTGCTCACTAAGTTGTGACAAGATAT
>NW_006400085.1:579937-581046 GCF_000299155.1 Elephantulus edwardii
TTTAATACTTCCTGGATCATTTAACATTCTGCCGAAAGCATCCTTGATTATAGCAACTCGAGGTTTGAATTTGTTCTTCAGTTCCTTGAGCTTTACCAAAGGTAGGCTCCTGAAAACATGGCCAAAATATATGAGAGTAAGTTCACCATCCTTTCCTCTAAGGAGTGTATCAGTTGCATTTCTTCCAAGACAGATATTTTTGTTCTTTTGGCAGTTCATTGGATATTCAAAACTCTTCTTCAGCATCACAGCTCAATAACATCAATTCTCCTTTGATCTTTCTTACTGAAGAAGATAAAAAAACTATAGCTTTTAATATGGATTACATTTCAACATCAAGAAAACAAAAATCCACAGCACTGGACTCATAGGCAACATCATGATAAATGGAAATGAGACTGAAATGTTATGAGTCATAGGCATATACCATATTATAAAAGTATCAACATTAACTAACAAAATACACAAGTACAGTGCAATCGTGCACTATATTATACAGAGTTCATCAGCATCCTTTAGTCAGTAGGGTCTGAAGCCTTAAAAGAACATTAGTGGCCATCTAATTAGTAACTATCGATCTCTCCATGTCTGTGTAAAAGAAGAATTAAGAAAATCAAAGACCTATGGAGACAACTGGTCCAATAAACAATGTTGTTTTTGTTCTTAGGTGTTGTCAGTTTGAGGGCAACCCAAAGCTACCCTATGAACAACAACAGATAAAGACCATGTCCTATCTTGTACCATTCTTATACCTCCTGACACACCAAATCCCATTGTGGCAGTCACTGTACCAATCCACCTTGTTGAGAGTCTTCCTCTCCTTTGCTGACTTTCTGCCTTTCAGAGCATCTTGTTTCTCTTCAAGGGATATCCCCTTCCAGCGACATGCCCAACGTACATGAGATGAAGCTTTATCATCTTTGCCTCTAAAGAGCGCTCTGGCTGCACTTTCTCTAAGACATATTTGTTTGTTCTGTTAGCAGTCCATGGGGTGAACAGTACTCTTCTCCAGCATCACATCTCAAAGGTGTCAATTCTTTTTCTGTCACCCTTATTCATTGTCCAGCTCTCAGATGCATAGCAAGTGATTGGAAAGACCATGACCTGAA
>NW_006400085.1:581489-598220 GCF_000299155.1 Elephantulus edwardii
CTCAGTATATAGATTAAATAGGTATGGATAGAGAATAGAACCCTGACACACTCACTTTTTAATTTTAAACCATGTAGTGTTCCCTTGTTCTGTTTGCACAACAGCTACTTGGTCCAGGTATAGGTTTCACATAAACACAATTAAGTGCTCTGGGATTCTCATTCTTCTCAATATTAGCTGTAACTTGTTATGATCCCCCCCCACTGTCAAATGTCTTTGCACAGTCAATAAACTATAAATAGACATTCTTCTGGTATTCTAGCCATGATCCATCTAACATCAACAATATTTATTTTGACACAGTCTCTTCTAAATCATGCTTGAACTTCTGGCAATTCCCTATTTATGTACTGTTCTAGTAATTTTTGAATGATCTTCAGCAGTATTTTGCTTGCATATGATATTCATTGATATGATATATGTATTAATTTCATGTGATATTGTTTGATAGTTTCAACATTCTGTTGAATCACTTTTTTTAGGAATGGAAATATAATATAGACCTTTTCCAATCCATTGGCCTGACATCTCTTCTCCAAATTTCCTGGAATAAACTGGTGAGTGCATCAAAGGATACATTTGTTACCTGAAACAAGTCAATTAGCATCTCATTGGTTCCTGGGGTTTGATTTTTTGCCAATGCACCTTCCACTTTTCCTTCATTAACATTGACACCTGCTTATATGATTCTCCCTGAAATTTGTCAGTGTCAACCAATTCTTTTTGGTATAGTGACTCTGTGTAGTCCCTCCATCTTCTTTTACTTCTTTCTGTGTCATTCAATATATTGCCCATAGCATCTTTCAATATTACAACTCAAGGTTCAAACTTGTTTTTTCAGTGCTCTCTGCTTGAGAAATGCAGAGCAAGTTCTTCCCTTTCTATTCTCCAGTTTCAGCTCTCTGCACATTCCACATATAATACTTGGCTTTGTCTTCTTGAGCTGCCCTTTGAAAGCATCTGTTCAGCTCTTTCATTTCACCATGTTTTCCCTTTGTTTTGACTTTTTGATGTTCTAGAGCAATTTTCGGAATCTCTTCTGACATCCACTTTGGTTTTTTTCTTTCTCTGATGTCTTTTGCTCTCTTCACGGATGATATTCTTGATATCCTGCAACTCGTTTTGTCTTTGATCATTGGTGTAATAAACCATAGAACTTCTATATCCAAGACCCTGAACCTAGAAGATTTAGAAGGTGTCCTGCTACCATTATTAACAGTTTTGAACAGGATCCCAGAAAAATGTTCTGGGAAAAGTAGGAGAAACAAAACTAAAAATCACTAGAAAAACTCCACAAAACTAACCATAGCTGGCTTATCGGTTTGACAGACTGATTTCCCCCCAAGGAAATGGCCTTTTAAGCCAGGAGTTCAAATCAATCCCTGGTTTCATTTTCCAGCCAAATGGACCTATACAGTGGGTATAAGGTATACAACGATTCTAGTGAAATATATACTGTTTGTTCTATCAACCAAAGGAAATCTAGTGTGCAGTGTTTCCTCAGTGATAAAGTTAGGAAGGTGAAATAAGTTGAGTGCTGCTACACTGTGGGGACTGCAGTCAAAGTCATGAAACAAATTATATGTAAATGCTGAATGGCAAATAAATTTAAAGTTTTCACACAAAATGCAATAGTGAGTATTTTTAGTAGTTGATATTTAATTCATAAGTGTGATTCTGTTTTTACCATGTGCTAAGTACCTTGTCAAGTACTTAGCATGTGCTTAAATACTCCTCATATAATATCATGACTCAATTATACTAACAGTGAAAGGTAGAATTAGATTCACACTCAAACAGTTTGATTCTAAAGCTTATCTCAAAAATGAACACACCCAGATATAATACCTCTGACTTTTGATTTGCTCAGATTTCTCTTAATTTCCTTGTGGTGACCTCCGAGGAAAAGAATTACCTGTATATTGCCTTTTAAAAATCATCTTAGAGTGAATAATAGAATAATTATAATACAGAATCATGAAAAGTAAAAAATGTATGTGGTTGTTGTTGTTATGTGCGGTCGAGTCGTTTCCGACTCCTAGCGACCCTATGCACAACAGCCCTAAACCCTGCTCTATCCTGCGCCAACCGCACCACCTCTGACACACCCATCCTGATTACCCCAGTCCATCTCATAGAGGGTCTTCCCCTCCTGCGCTGTCCCTCCACCCTCCCAAGCATGATGTCCCTCTCCAAGGACCCGTCCCTCCTGGCAACATGTCCAAAATATGTCAGACGAAGCCCCAGAATCCTTGCCTCCAAAGAGTAGCTTGGTTTAATCCTCTCCAAGATGAATCTGTTTGTTTTCCTGGCAGTCCATGGTACATTCAGTACCCTTCTCCAGCACCACAGCTCAAAAGCATCCACTCTCCTTCTGTCCTCCCTAGTCATTGTCCAACTCTCTGATGCATAACAAGCGATTGCAAAGACCATGGCCTGTATCAGGCGTACCTTAGTCTCCAAAGAGACACTGTTGCTCCTGAGTACCTTAGAGAGGTCCCTAACAGCAGACTTTCCCATCGCGATACGCTTTTTGATTTCCTGACTGCTGGTGCCAAGAGTGTTGACTGTGGAGCCGAGCAAACTGAAGCTGTGAACACTCTCAATCTCTTCATCATCCATCCTGACACTGCTTAAAAAATTTAAATTGGTCTTATAGGTAATTTTATTTTGCTGTAAAACAAAGATTCATGTTATTTTAAAATGTCATACATATACTTTTATTATCTAACTTAAATATGGTTACTATTTCACTGGGACTTTTCAAAGACTAAAATGAAATTAATAATAAAAATACTACTTAAATACAAAGCTATAAAACATCCGCAATAGCACCTTGTTAGTAACCTTGAAAGTAAGACAAATAACTTCAGTAAGTATTAAAATAGTAAGTTTGTCGGCAATGAGAACTGTTCAGATATTTGAAGTGTTAATGTATAATACTCTACATACTGACACTCATTCAATATGAGTGTTGAGGTGGAACTAATGCATAGCTGACACTTCAGCAGATTTTCAAAGGTTATAAATCTCATGGGAGAAGAATATCCATTCTTTTAAGAAGCAGCCGGTGGGTGCAAACTGCTTGCCTTTGAGTTGGTAGCACGTGTCCTTACTGACTGAGCCATAGAGCTCAGTGCTCATTTAGTCTGTAGAAGTATTCTGCATGGAGCTTTAACCCATTTACTTTTTAAATTAAACAAACTGTTTAAAAAAATGGTTCCCACTAATTAGCATTATTGCAGGCATAATCAACTTATCAGTATGCTGTTATTGTTGTGTACTGGTGAATCTAAACCAACCCATAACTGTTCACCAGGTTTTCAGAGGCAGGTAATCACATGGGAGGTGATTGTTCACTCTTCTCCCATGGAGCAAATATTCAAATCACATAACTTTGCGTTGACAGCATAATTTCTTGACACTAAACCACCAGTGCTCCCTTTAGCACTATGAGGAAGTGAATAAAAATGTTTTTCTGTTCCAGGGGTGAAACACGGGCAGTCTCTTTCAAACAATTTTCAGATTTCAAAAACACTCTGGTGGGTCAGCTGTGAACTGGTTCCAGTTTGATGACAATGAGTTTGAGTTGAGAGAGTATGTTGAGAACCACCAACATGAGAGAGTGCATCATTCTGGGACTAGTATCAGACAGAAACACATTATAGAGCACGACAAAGGGCAAGTGTATAGACTGAATCAGAGAAATGTATAGAAGCCATTTAACAGTTCCTCAGATTTTGAAGTAAAGGTATTTATAGAGCTATAGGAAGATGTATATGAAGATATGTAACACTTGCAAAAAGGTGAGATATTACATTAGGACTGCATTTCCTCATGCCCACTATTGACTAATCTCTGCATATTCCACTTATATTTCTTGTTGGACCTCTCAGAACGCTTTCTCACTCAAAAGAACAAATTCTTTCTCAATCAGAGCTTCTAAGTTGGTGCAGGACTGCAACCTTGAAGTAGTAGATGTTCTATTCTATTATGTTCTGTTCTATTATTTTTAGAATACTGGTGACACAATTTTAGTTTATCATAACAAGGGTTTTAAGTTTAATTTTCTCAGAGTCTTTTCTGAGCCACAGTGTCTCAGGATTCCTGCCTGCTCCCATCTTGTTCTTTCGTCTCAACAAGTGGCTTCTGCTCACCAGGAAGGTAGGGGAACAGAAAGCCAAAGGGTTGCTCTGGCATTTTGCTTCAATACAGGAGACTTTTACCTCTACTTAAAGTCTTTTGGTTGGAATTAACTATGTGATCCTAATCAACCACAAAAGAAAAGGCACAGTGTCTGTGACCAAAAAGAAAAGCAGAAAGAGTAGTAGATGCAACTGATCAATATGACTAAAAAAAATCTCATCACTAAAAAAAATTCACACACAACTCAAACTCATTGCCTTTGAGTCAGAACTGATTCAGGGGCGACCCTCCTCTATTTTTCCTGAGGCTATAAATCATAAAGAAGAAGATTCTTCATCTTTCTCCTGTGAAGCCGCTGGTGGATTTCAATGCCATCTGGTCTATGGACTCAGAAGGACTACTTCACTTGAGTCCACTTTCTCCATGTTAAAAATCTTAAATTTTAATGCAAGTCTTTCAGGTTTTAGTTAAAGTATTATTCAATTCTTATTACACACACGCACTATGCCAGTTACTAAGTGGATAAAGAGATGTACTACCAATCCAAAGGTAGGCAGTTTGAATCCACTAGCTGTTCCATGAGACAAAGATCGGCAATCTTCTCCATTGAAATTTACAGCCTCTGAAAACCTGCTGAAGGGTCAGCTATGAGTCAGATCTGACTCCACAGCAATGAGTTGAGTTTGTTTTGTTAGAGTAGTGATAATCAACTTGAGAGCTGTACTTGCAATGGACAGTGAGATAATGTGTTCTGTGATGCTCAGAGAAAGCTGTTTGCAGACAGGGACATGCACTTTGCCTTGTAAATGAAGCAGGATTTGCCAAGCTAAATAGAATTGTTAAGGTTATATTCCAAGGCTTCAACAAAACCTAAGTAAAATTGGCAGGATTTACCACAGCATGTCTTCACAAACCATGAAGGTCGATTTTATTTTAGCAAAATGGTTTTGTAGAGTAGAGACAGGGTGGATCTTTGAATGCTTGACTTAAGAGTTTGAGTTTTATTTTGTGGTTAATAGGCACAAGTGATCTAAATTGAAGGAGAAAAAGTGTATTATTTGCATTGTATAGAGCTAATTTCACTCTCCATTTATAGTTGTAGATTCACCCACAATGCCATTTTCTTATAGGTTCTAAAAGTTCCAAGCAATTGCTTGCCTGTGCATTCCTGCTTTGGGATTTCTCAGATTGCAACTGTCCACTGAATTCTGCAACACACTGTTAAATGAGGCTCCCCACCATGGAGGGTATGTGAAAGCCAAAGACAACATGCCCTTTCTGAGAATGGTGATCTGCTGAGCAGCCACACATGAGGATAAGGATTACTAATGCTTACACAGTGCTGGATGTCATCACAGTGACGTCAGTCTATTTCTGTTTGCATAGGGATTTATAGCCGTAATTTTGGTTTGCAATGGTGAGCCATCACATCCAGGAACAACTGCCTATTGAAATATATAAAGCTTGAAAGTTGTGATAACTAGGTGCTTGTAAAGGAAATTCATCCTTTTTTTTTTTAAAAAAATTTATTTAATACTGGATTATTTACAAAGTTTATATACATTGTTTTTCACACTGGATCTTTCCCATTTCACACACACAAACACCCCCCTCCCTTCATCCATCAAATTGTGAGACCCTATGATTAGCCCCACTGCTCTCAACACAGGAAAATTCAACTTTTAAAATGATTATTATGCTTTATAAAGAAAACAAGGTCAATAAAATGCAAATAATAATTGCTGAATTATCCTGTTTATGATGTTTCTTAGAAATTGAATGAATAAATGAAATATATCAGTTAGATGAAGCTACTATACGTTTTGTTTTTTCACTTTCACACTGGTAACAATCTAATAAGGTCATTAAGAAATTCTAAAACAGTAAGAGTTGTTTGTTGTTGTTTTTCTTAATTGATAACATATCTAGTTATAAAGACAACAGTGGAAAAAATTCTGTTGGTTTGGTGAGACTCAGTGTCTTCTTTTTCCTGTAGAGTAAAAATTGGTAACAAGGAAAAAGAACTAGCAGTCAAAAAATATGAGCTTAGAGAGAGGTAGGAGAAGGAATGAGAGAATTTTGTACAATCAAAGATTTATTCATTACAAATATCTTTTCTAAAAATATGAACAGCTACTATACACATGGTCTTCAGTTGCTAGACTAGTATACTTTAGTTTGATTACATCTGTGGAAAGAATCATTGGAGAAGCTCAATATCAGCTGTGAAAACTAGTCCAGTTGCCGACTGTGGAAATGACTACCAACTACTCATGTGCAAGTTCTAACTGAGAAAACAGAAACAAATCTGCATAAACCAATATTGACCTTGAGACTTTGCCACCTGAATTTAAAAACCATCTCCAGAACAGATTTGCAGCCTTGAACACTAATAAAAGAAGATCAAATCAACTGTGGGAGGATCTCTAGAATATTAGTCACATAAAGTGCAAAAAGTCATTACAAAGACCTGTTAAAGAGGAAGAAAAGACAGAGATGGTTGTCATAAAAGATTCTTAATTTTGCACTGAAAAATCCTCAATACAGCAGCTCTCAAACTCACCAAGTTGAGTTACAACTGATTCATAGCTGACTCACCAAGGGCCGTTTGGAAGCTTTAAATTACCTTCTACTGAGTATCGCCTGATGAATTTGAATCACCAGAGAGGTACCACCATTGGATTAACAGTACAACTCCCTACCAATTACATTTCCAAAGTAGCTAAGAGAATACGCCATCCTCTTTTCCTTATGAATCAGGGTGAAGTCTCTCTCAGGGAGGAGTGATAGGGAATGGCAAAGGACACGCTGACAAAGGAGAGTAATCAGAGCTGGCTTTGACAAGCACTGTGGCAATAGAACAATTAAAACAGACTTTCAAGAGGGGAAAAAAAGAGGAATGAACTGGGGTGGGGGAGGGTAGAGAAAATAGTGCAACAATGAATGAATGGAAACCCAAAATCTCTGTAAATGTTCATTAAAATTAATAAAATTTAATAAAAAAAGAAAATAATAGACATAACCTGATCTAGTCTGACATTCAAAGAAGTTCACTGAAGATTAACATTTTAGTGGATAGAAGGAATTAGCCATATTGAGGACATTCTAGACAGAGGGCATTGTATGTTTAAAGGCCTTTTGGTATGAAAATGCTTGATACGGTCAAAGAATTAAAGGGGACCAATATAAAAGCACCATGAGTTAAAGGAAATTATAGCATGAAACAATTTCTGTAGGGATTCTCTTGAGAACAGTTTCACAACAATATGCTTTGACCACCTGTTTATAGGCTTCTACAAGAGAATAAAGATAGTTAAGACAGAGAAAATGTGAAAGGCATAAAAGTAGTTTCAAGCAAAATATACCTCTCTGTGGACCATAAACAAGCAAATATAAAGGGAGATACAAGCTTAGCTAGGAACAAAAGTACCATCTTGCTGGTCTCTAAACAGGGAAGGCAGCTGGGAATTCAGCCTATGTAAGCTAACAAAAACAAAGCCAAAAAACATCAATGCAGTTAGGCTTTGCCAGAGAAATAGAATCATTAGGATATAAAGGGATTTCTTTTAAATAATTGGCTTATAAGATTGGGGGTTAAGAGTGTAGTGTGGCTATTCTTAAATATATAAGGAGACTAGTTGGCAGGATTTTGCATCATTTAGTCTTAAAGACATAGCCATGTGAGGATGATGCAGGATAGGGCAAAGTTAGATCTGCTATTCATGGAACTGCTGTGAGTCATAGAGAGAGCTCTTTTGGCCTACTGGATAGAAAGTTATGCTACAAAGACAAAGGTGGATGATTTTAATCTGTGGTCTTCAGGCCTGGTTTTAATTGTTTTTGGTGAAATATGCTTCTAAATGGTATAGCACTGGTATGTCAATTTGCTATACAGAGGTATCTCATGGTTGCTGTGTTTCTAAACATTGTGACAATTACATGTCAAATGTGATAATGGTTACTTATGGTGGACTGTGTTTGTTGGAGCTCCCAGATTAAAACAGACTTGGAAGCAGGAGTGGCATCAATTTCTGTATTGGCTTGCCTCTGGAATCTCTATGAACTTAGAGAAACAATGAAAGTTACACAAGTGTTCAGGTGTTTTGTTCATAAGGTTGCTATAAGTTGTTTATGACGTGACGGGCCTTAACAATAACAACAATATATACTATATATCTTAAATAAGATTTCTTCTTTGCTGAAAATCTCTTTGTTTTTCTTTTAAGGCCGTCACATAATTGAATGAGGTCCTCTCACATTATTGAGGCTAATCCCCTTAAAATCAATGTTAGCTGCTGTTGTTAAGGGTCATTGAGTCCACTATAACTCATAGTGACGCTATGATCAATGAATTTGAATCTTGTCCTATTCTGTGACAATCCTCACCACCTCTAACATACAGTAACTGTGTCAGTCTATCTCTTTGAGGGTCTACTCCTTGTCTGCTGACCTTCCACATTTCCAAGCATGGTGTCTTTTTCCAAGGACTGGCCCCTTTTAACAACATACTTTCAGAGCAAACTATATTAAAGCTTCATGAACTAAAGGTTACTACAACATAGTACTGTGTACATGTAGAACTGACCTAACACAGTGGGGCGCTGCTTGGGAACACTGCTCAACACCAAGAAAAGGCTGTAGTGGTCTCCTTTCCAGTATGGTTGATGAAAGCAACTGTCATCAATCAATTATGCAAAAAGTTGGGGGGAATTCAGTACAGCCCCCCTTAGTCAGAATCTGAGCCAGACTTTACCATTGGCTCATATGACCCAAGGATATTGTCAGAAATCCTGCTCTGGATTAGGGATTTCATAGATTGAATAATGGCTACCATAAAACCGCAAAGTAAAGGGATGGGAGTTGGGGGTTGCGGGGGAGGAAAATTAGGCAGGAGAAGAATTCCAAATTAGTGGTTGTACTTCCTGGGTATATTAAAGATAACCTTGATGTATATTTAGAACACTATGTAAGAATATGCATTTGAGCATTTTTGTGGAGGAGAATAATTAAACATATATGAATAAGAAAATGGGTCCATAAACTGTTCTGTGAAACAATAATCTACCAGTGATAATTAAGCTAAAAGATCTAAATTTATATGTAACAGTAGGAATAAATCTCCAGAAACGTTATTGACAGTTCTGGGTTGAAAATTTCAGTGGAGATGACAGAGCAAAGAACAAAGGAATTTGAGGATAAGTCAATAAAATCTACTCATGTTGAGTAATAGCAAGATAATAGATTGAAAAGAAAATTACCATAGTGTTAGAAACCTGTAGCACAATAACAAAAGAGCAAATTGTATCATTGGAGTACAAGCCAAAGAAGAAAAATTCAAAAGCAGCCAAATGTAAATGACATATTACTTAGAAAGGATCTCAATTGAAATGAGCAGTAGTTGTCTTGTCTGAAACCACAGAGACTGGAAGAAAGTGGCACATTTTTCAAGTGTTGAAAGAAAACAACTGCCATTTCTAAATTCTACATACAGAAAATATATCCTCCAGGGATGAAAGGGAAATACAGACATTTTCAGACACACAACAATGAAAATAATTTGTTGCTGGCAAACATAGAATGACTAAAGGAAATTTTCTAATCAGCAGAAAAACAATAACGGAAAAGGTCGCAGAAATTCAGAAAGTAAAGAACAATAGGATGGATACAAATAAGGGTAAGTGTAGTGGACAATATTGCTCAATATTAGTTTCTTAAATTATATTTTATAGTTGAAACAAGCATTATCCTGCCATCTGGTGTGGTGATGGATGGACATAGAGAAAATACTTAAGATAAATATATTTGAAATGTAGGAAGAATTGTTACATACTATTAAGTCAGAACTGACTCACAGCTGACCCTCCTGGGACTTTTCAGTAAATTGTACAGCAAGAGATTTTCCTTCTTTCTCCTACCCAGCAGCTTATGGATTCCAACTGTATGCCTTTAGATTGGCAGCACAATTCCTTACCACTAATCCATCAGAGTTCCTTGAAGAAGAATAGAGATACCTGTACTGCAATCGCAAAGGTAGATGGTTCTAATTCATCAGCTATTCTGCAGAAGAGGCATAGGCCATCTCCTCCTATGTGATTTACTGCCTCTGAAAAGCCTTTGCAGGATCAGCTATAGGTCGGTTCTGACTCAATCACAAACAATAATAACAAGAAGAAGTAAAGTTACTTACTTGAAGTGGTAAAATTTGAATACTATTATTCTGTTAGAGGGAGCTCTAGTCTCCTTCTGGGTAAGGGATTGTGCTGCCAACCCAAAGACTGACAGATGTGATCCACCAGCTGGTCCACAGGAAAAATATGGGTAATCTCATTCTGTGCAATTTACATACAACCTCTGAAAACCAGCTGGAGGGTCAGCTGTGAGTCTATTCCAACATGATGTGGCACATAACAACCACTCTGTAGTAAGTTATGTACATAAAGTATACTACTTAGAGCAATCATGAAGAAAACTGATACACGATGATTGTGAAATCTAAACATTTTTCATACAAGGGTAGAACAAAAGAGAAACCATAGAAATAAAAGACAACAAAATGATAGAATGAAATCTTAACATGTTTTGGAAAGCATAAATTCAGCATTTACCTTATAGCCTAGTCCCCAGCAGAGGTAACCTAAAGGGTATGTGTCCCTGGGGATCCACAAATGACTCAGTGTGACAGACATGAGCAGTCTCTTCCTGTCACAATTTACAGCCTCAGAAACCAAATGGAGGATAATGGAATCAGATTTGACTTAAAGGCAGTGAGTTTGGTTTTAATGTTTTCTGTTATTTTGCCACCGTTTAAATTATGAAAGCACACTCTATTTTAAAGAAAAATGCCAAAAGAGCTCCAATAACCTTGGCTTTGTCTTATTTACTTCAACATGCCAGGAATTTTCATGTCCTAAGTACTTTATATATGTTGTTCTGGCTGCCTAAAATTCTCTTTTTCCATCCTCCCAGATGCTACCTCCTTCATTACCTTAAGATCTTCAAATAAATGATGCTTCTCTGGTCAACATTTATAATTGTGGTTCAATTTTTATCATTTAAACTCACAATAATATTTGTGTTTCCTTTATTATAGTTCATACAATCAGTTGATATTTATATTCTTTTTCTTCTTAATTATTTTTTAAATATTTTTATTCATTAATGAATTGTTGCACATTTCCTTCCCTCCCTGTCTCTTCTCCTTTTCCAGTCTATTTTCTAATACACTTCTTGTTTCAACACAGCATGGTACTGATACAGTGACAGACACGTAGGTCAATGAAATATAAATGAGAATCCAGAATTTAGCTCAGCTACCTATAGTCAACTGATTTTTGACAAGGAGAAGAAATCAGTTAAGTGGGAAAATGACAGCCTCTTTAACAAATAGTCTTGGTAAAATTAGAACATTATCTGAAGAAAACTTAAGCAAGACCCACACCTCATACTTTACCAAAAATAAACTCAAGGTGGATCAGGGACCTAGGAGTAATATCAAAGACATAAAATTAATCAGAAAAAAAAATATAGAAACAACTTTAGAAGCCCTAATCGACAGCATGAACAGACTTCCAAGCATAATGAAAAATCTACAAACCAAGAGAGCATAAAGTAGACAAGACAGTCTAAGAATCTCACCAGTATGCTAAAACGCAATGGTGTCAGTCTAGAGACTAGACTGATTCAGGCCATGGTCTGCTCAGTTGCTTGTATGTAACAGAGCTAGACAGTGAATAAGGATGACAGAGAATTGATACCTTTAGGCTGTGGTGCTGGAGGATAGTACTGAAAATACTATGGACTACCAAGAGAACAAACAGTTCTGCCGTGGAGAGGGCAAAACCAGTTTGCTCCTTGGACACAAAGATTTTGGAGCTCCATTTCACATACTTTGGGGATGTTGCCAAGAGGATCCAGACCTTGAAAAAGGATATCATGCTTTGAAGGGTACAGGAAAAGATGACCCTGGATGAGACAGATTGACACAATGATTAATGCAATGGGGTCAGGTATGTCAGAGATAGTGCGATTGGTTCAGGATAGGGCAAGAGTCAGAACCATTCTTCATAGAGTTACTTTGATTTATAGTTGACTTGATGGCACATAAAAATAATTAGGAATTATTTATAGGAAACTCTGGTGGCGTAGTGGTACACTGCCAACCTAAAGGCATCTGGTTCAAATTTGCAAGCTGCTCTGATGGAGAAAGATGGACAGATTCCACTGGTGTGGCGCTTTTTTTAAAAAAAATTTTTTTTTCTACTAGTTTATTTACAAAATTCAAATACATTGTTTTCAATAACAAATTCTTTCCATTTTCCTCACCACCCCCACCCATCAAATTGTATAAGCCTATGATTAATTCCCCCATCCCCCTGCACATCCTAATATCTCTGCTTCCAACATCTCCTATCCCTCTTGGATCCTTATACTCATCATACAAAAATGATTTTATACACTACTTATCCTTGCAGGACTGAGTTAGTTCACTCAGCATAATGCTCTCCAGTCCTTCCCAAATTATGTAATAATTTATCAAATCATTGCTCCTGCATGCTGCATAGCAGTCCACTGTGTGAATGTACCATAATTTCTCAATCCATTCATTTGTGGTTGGACATTTGGGCTGTTTCCATGTTCTTGTGATGGTAAATAATGCTGCTATGAAAATTTCTGTACAAATCTCAGTTTTTTTCCTCAGCTCTTATTTTCTCAGAGCATATACCAAGTAGAGGAATAGCTGGGTCATGTGGGATTACTATGTTCAGCTTTTTGAGATAGCACCAAACTACCTTCCAGAATGGTTGTACCATTTTACAATCTCACCAATAATATACAATAGTTCCTTTCTCACCACATCTACTCCAACATTTATTACGTACTGCATTGTTAAAATTTGCCACTAACTGGAGTGAGATGGTACCTCACTGTGGTTTTGATTTGCCTCTCACTTATTGTCAGTGATTTGGAGCATTTCTTTATGTATCTGTTTGCATTCAAATATCTTACTCTGTGAAAATTGTTTCCATGTCTTTTGCCCATTTTTTCTGTGGAGGCCCAAGAATGTTCTGTAAACTTTTGTTATAAAACTCTTGTCTGGGATGGTATTTCCAAATGTTTGTTCCCACACTGTAGGTTTTCTTTTCACCCTATTGGAAAAAGTTTTTAATGCACACAGGGATTTAATCTTTAGAAGGTTCCATGCATCAATTTTATCCTCTTCAGACTGTGCACGTCTAGTTATATTTGGCAGGCTCTTTATATCTTGGACTAGCGCTTCTAAGCTTGATCCAAGTCTGTCTCTTATCATCTAGTGTGTTTTATAGCCTCTAAAAACCTGAGGGAGTGTCAATTTTAAGTTGGTTCTGACTCAATTGCACAAAAAAAAATCCAACCCACGAAAACATGGGTTATTTAACCAAAACCATTTCTAAAGCCCCTATCATCAGGATTTTTATGCTCTTTAAAGAACAAAGACATAGTAAGCATTCATTACACTCACACTTTGCTATAGAGTAGGATCAATATGACCAGGGGTTGTAAATCATACTGGGAGGAGGAAGCCTGGTCTGTCTTTCTCCCTCAGAGCTGCTGGGGCCTTCAAACTCTATGAGACACATGGACTCTGAGGTAGCAGTGCAGTTCACTAGAGACTAAGCATCCAGAGATTGTTAATGCAGCACATATTACAAGAAAGCCAAAAGAACAAAAAAAAAAGCAAAAGCAAAACCAAAAACTAGTGAATGTTTTATTGAAATAGAACTACAAAGGAGATTCAGTAAATTTCTTCTGCTCTGATGACTGGGATGCTTAAATAAAAGGTCTTTGGGCAAAAAAAGTTGGCTAAAGACAATTTGTTCACGTGTTGGAGGGCAGTCTATTAAAAGGAGAACAAATGAACATAGACAATCCATGGAAGTAGGAGAAAGTAAATAGGGGAAAAAGCTGATTTCTACTATCTCAAATAATTTTAGAGTCCTGCAATGCCGCTTAATGATAATGTAAAAGACTGCTAAGTTATTGCTGTCTTACAATTATATTACTGTGATTTAAAAGCTTTGCGTAAAGAAATTTCTAGCATCGTCAGAAGTAGTATTTAATTTTAAATACTTATAGGTTAAAACAGCTGTGGGCTTTCTATGGGATTTTTTTAAAAGATGACAGCGAGAAGAAGATGAGTTCTAGAATACAGTTGCTTAAAAACTATATTTAGACATGATAATGTCTGTGTGTTTATTCTTTTATTAATATGGCATCTTATATGATATCTGTGTCTAGCAGCTGTCCTAATTTTATATGATATGCATAATAGAACAAGATTGAAACAGAAAAATTTTGCAGCTTCTGGACTTTGCAGACTCATGACTATCTTCGGGCTTATGTAATGATTTAAAGAGCTGCCATATGGCCAAGCTGTTTTACAAACTATGCTTTTGGCTTTGAGGATATCACACAGCTCAAGAATGTGCATTAGCAGAAGGGCAGTGAATATGTGGCAGTGCCAACAGAGCCTGCTGGATACAGATAATGGCATAACCAAGCATACAGCTTTTTTTGGAATACAAAATGAATGAAATCAGGAAAATGTAGTCATGCATGAGTGTTGTCCTCTAACAAGTTCTGAAATCTGTATGTACTCATTTTCCAAGGATGGAGGAAAATGTTTTATAACTCTTTCATTCTAAAAATTTCCAGTGACTTTATTATCATTGCATAGATGTTTAGTCTCTGAGGAAAGACTAGCCCTCAGATATCCTATTTACATTGGAAATATTTGTTTGTAAACTTTTCCAGAATATTTCCTGTTGTTCAGGCAAATCACCAGTTTTGTGACACCTTTAATTATCTTAGTACCTTTAGTCTAACTATACTCAGGTCTTGCTGTACCTTGAGACTATTATCTCCAGAGTGGTTTTGTAGAGAATAGTAATGTGTATTAGGAACGTAATGAATTTATTTTGGACTTAAATTTGCAGATGCTGTTCCTGTTTCCAAGTTATTATAAAGTACCACATACATACTAAAATATCCAGAAATGGAAATCAGTAATATAAGACAGTACATTATAGCTGTGCAAAATTTTACTTATAGACCATGGTATGGTTTCTAAATGACATGTTTATACTTTTAAAGAAAAACTGCTAATTGGTATTGACTAATAATAGTAGTTATAACATAGTACAGTTTCCCAGGGGATATAAAATTTATACTCTCACCTTTCCTATCATCATGGCACAAGTAATCATTATGATACAGTCAAAGATTAAGGGGTTATAACAAGTAGATAATGGTTAATTGTGACAGTTTTGTAATTTAAAAAAATGACTCTTCAAATTTTTATTTTAAATTTGCAAATATCAGAAGTGCTTTTTAATTTATTTTTAAATTTATTGTCATGTGTTTGTCTAATTATACACAGAATTGAGATTTCAAGGTTGAAATGAGGTAAAGTGTCACTCCAACTACCCATTGATTCTCTAAGTTCTTTTTTTTTAAAAAAAATTATTTTATTAATTTTAATGAACATTTAGAGAGATTTTGGATTTCCATTCATTCCTTGTTACACTTTTTGCTCTACGACCCCCCACAACCCCCACTCCCGCCCTCCCCAGTTTGCTCCTCTTTTGAAAAGCAAAAGATAAACTTCTTCATTGGTATACAATCCCCGCCCACCCCTCCCCAAATGCACTCCACTATTCAACCTTAATTCTGGATTCCTGTGATAATTATAATACCCTATCATATAACACTTTTAAACTGTTCTCTCCTTCATCTATTTCAATGCAATATACATAATTATCCAGTTTTTCTCAGTCTTACCCCAACCCTCATGTCACCTAGTTCATTCTAAGGGAAACCATTGACCTCAGAACATGGGTTGTGCCTGAGGGATAATTCTTTAATTTACTTACAAAGTTCTTAGACATTGTTTTTCACACCAAATCTCTTATCTCCAGTACAGCAGACCTAGTGGAGTAACAAAAGGAAGACTCAATTGTTTGAGCTGCAGAGCCTCAAGGATATATGCATACTGAGTTAAGGCAGATTTGCCTTGCTAAAGTCAATATCCTGACATAACAAGACTTAAGGCCATGTAACATGTATAGGAACAGCAGAATTGATCCTTGAAATCATGTGGATTCTTCAGACTCCTGTCTTGGGTAAGAAGAGTTAGGAATGCAAACCCTTGTCATAAATACACTATCAAATATGACTAAAAATTCACAAACAGCAGAAGATAAACTAGTTAACTGGCATCTTCTAAAAAGACCCTCACTTAGATGGATTGACACAGGGACTGCTATGACTGGTTTGAGCATTGTAGAAATCACGATGATGGACCAAGATAAGGCAAAATTCCAATCTATGGTTCATAGAGTTGCAATGTTGCATTGACTGGACTGCACCTAAAACTAATATTGTTGTTGTTGTTATGTGCTGTCGAGTCCTTTCTGACTCATAACGACCCTATGCACAACAGCCCTAAACCCTGCTCTATCCAGCACCAACCACACCGCCTCTGACACACCCATCCCAATTACCCCAGTCACCGAATCAATCCATCTCATAGAGGGTCTTCCCCTCCTG
>NW_006400085.1:603302-611882 GCF_000299155.1 Elephantulus edwardii
AAATACTCTGTTCACATAATAGGTTGATAGAGGGATGTAGATCAAAACAATCAGATATCATCTCACTCCAGCAATAATAGCAAAGTTGAGGAAGACAACAAACACTAGCCCTTGTATGCCTTTGGGTTGCCAGTGCAACTCCTTCCACTAAAATAGATTACAAGACATTTACTAATATGGGTGAAAAGAAAGTCAATAAATAATCAGAGAATAATGACCAACACAATATCAGTAAAGAAGAAAATGTACAAAAAGACACACAACAAATACAATCAACAAAAAATATATAGGAATGGAGGAATAAAATGATACGGATAGGTTAAAAAATGTTATATCTGTGACTATACACTTGGAAGATAGTATTTCCATTTTCATATTAGTATATGGATCTTTTCCATTTCCTTAACCCACTCCTTCCTCCCTCCATCAAATTTTGTGTGACCCTGGGATTACCTCCTCTCTCCTGACCAATCCTCCCTTTTCTGCTCTCGCCCTCTACCCGTTGGACCCTCATGCACATTTTACTAATTATTTTTAAATTTCTACAATAATAGTTATACAGTATTTGTCCTTGTGGTACTGAGTTAATTCACTCAGCATAATGCTCATTGCTCCTGTGTGCTATGTAGTATTCCATCATGTGGATGTATCATCATTTCTCAATTCATTCTGATGTGGTTAGGCATTTGGGCTGTTTCCATGTCCTTGCCATGGTGACTAATGCTGCTATGAACATTGATGTACAAATCTCCATTTGTGCCTTAGTTCTAATTTTCTTAGGGTATATTCCAACCTGTGGGATAGCTGGGTCATATGGAATTTCTATGTTCAGCTCTCTGAGGAAATGCCAAACTGCCTTCCAGAGTGATTGCACCATTTTACAATCCTTCCAACAGTGTATAAGAGTTCCTATTTCACCACATCATCTCCAAAATTTATTACCTGCTGTCCTGTTAAACTTTGTCACTACTACTGAGGTGAGATGGTATCTTACTGTGATTTTGATTTGCATCTTTTTTATTTCAAGTGATTTGGAGCATTTCTTCACGGAGACTCACTTTCTAGCATAACCAATCAAATGCAGTCAAAAGAGCAGTATTGGCATAAGGATAAAACTCTGAAGGCAAGGTTGAAAACAACAATTACAGGGAGGATATGGGAAAATGCAATTATATGCTAGTATTGTAATTAATATAATGAAATAAAATATGTATGAGTGATTGAACAAAAATCAACTATGTTTTGTAAACTCTCACTCCAATGTTTGATAAACTTTGATTTTTTTTTAACAAAAAAATCAAAACAAAACAAAACAACTTTACCAGGCTAAAGGACGGTATGATCCAGGTTGCCAAACTTGATCTCACTTTTAAGTTTGTTGTGCGATTGAGTTGACTACCACTCATAAGAACCCGATCAACAGTAGTTTTGAACCTTGCCCTATCCTGCACCATTTTTACCATCTCTCATACTCTCCAGTTCATTTTTACTGTCACTGTATTAATCCATCTCATTGATTGACACCTTTCCCAGTACGATCTTTTGCCAAGGATTAGTGCCTCCTGACAACATGCCCAAAATGCATGAAATGAAGTTTCATCAACCTCGTCTCTGAGGAGCTCTCTGACGTCACTTCCTCTGTGACGTATTTGTTTGTTCTTTTGGCAGACCACGGGATATTCAGTACTCTTCTCCAACACCACAATTCAAAACCATTATTCTTCTGTCAACCTTACTCACTATTCAAATTTAAGATGCATAGGAAATAATTGGAATGACCAAGACCTGGATCAGCCACATCTTTATTTTTAAACTAAAACCCTTATTCTTTAGCACTTTGGAGAAATCCTTGACAGCAGAGACTTAGAGACTTTAAATTAAAATAGTCAAGTCTCTAAACCATGCTAAATAGAATGGATTTCTTGAACACAGAATGGGTTAGGCATCAGTATTTTGCCAGGAAATTTCATTTAAGTTCCATTTTTTCCCTTTAATCAAGCAGAGAGAATTTATCTTGCATCACTGTGGTGATTGTGAGAAGCTAGATAGCTCTTGCCTCAGACAGCGCTAACTGCTTTGTAATTTTGCCAAAAATATTATCTCCTCAAAAACACCTTCTTTAACTCCTTACTTACAATTGCAATCTTCCTCCCCTGAATACACTATTTCCCATTACTTCTGTACTCCTTACCTCCGTTAGAATGTGAGTTCCACAAAATTGGAATTTTGCAATTTTTGTCCATTGCTATATTGCTAAAACTGAAGTCAAGAAACTATAGACCCTATGGTGAAATTCTAACAGCCTGACACCAATTTTAATAAATAAAATTTTATCAGAACATGGCCCATTTGTTCGCATTTTTGTTAATAGCTACTTTCATGGTAAAAGGAGGGAAATGAATGGTTGTAACAGAGTCCAATATTCCTCTATTAAGTCTATTATTTATAACCTAGATCTCCAAGGCTTCTTGTCAAGAACCTGTCATATAGTATATGCTGAGTACACAGTAACTGAGTTGTCCAGGAATGCTGAGTACACAGTAACTGAGTTGTCCAGGAGTGAGCCTAAGAAAAAAATTAACACTCAGAAGTAGTAATTTTTATAACTGGTTTAAGTAAAAATTGACCAGGTCAGAGTCCAAATCTCTTAACAAGTCATGCATTAAGACCTTCATCCACACAATCAGTGACTTACTAAGAACAGGAAAAAGAATTTAATATTTACTTATCTTTATACTTTTTTTGTAGAAGAAAATGAGTGATAGGTGTCATATTTTTTTAGAAGCCTCACTTAATTCCAATTTAGATATTATTTACTACTTAGTAAATGAGGTTCCTGTAATGCTCTGCGAAAGGTGAATTTTGCTGGGATGGTTTCCTTGTTTCCTAACAAATTTGGGTCTAACTAAATGTTCTTTGGCTGAAGACTTAGGAGGGATTCTTTTTGGAAGTAGTTTTCCTCATAATTATTATGTAATTGATTTTAAATTGTCCATTAGTGTATTCATATGGAAACATATCTGTCCCCACCCCCTAACAACAAAACCATGAAGTTATAGAACAAAACTTCTTGTTTTTCCTTTCTTTTTGACATTTTTAGCTAGGGCCTCTTACCATTTTTCATATTCTGGACCCCTTCTCAGATCATTCTCAAAATAAAATTTTAAAATTTGCTTTCTGAAAGTGAAAGGACTTGAAGCACTTACTGCAGAAGATCAAAGACTACAGCCCTCAATATGGAGTAAGTCACAACACCAAGAAAACAAAAATGTTCACCCCTGGAATACCAGGTAGCATCATGTTAGGTAGAGAAAAGACTGAAGTAGTTAACTATTTAATTTTACTTGGTTCCACAATCAAGACCTAAGGTAACAGCAGTGAAGAAACCAAAAGCCATGTTACATTGGGGAAATATGGTGTAAATGACATCTCCACAGTGCTAAAGAGCAAGGACATAAATTTAAAGACTCGGGTGAATCCAAACCAATCTATAGTCCTTTCAACTACTTTTTATGCACCTGGAAGGTGGGGAATGAATAAGGATGACAAAGGAGGGTCACATATGAGTTAATTCTGATGCTAGAGTAATATGGAGTGGAGTGTTACAGCATTGTTCTTATGTGCTGCCAAATTGGAACTGATTCATAACTGACCCTCCAGTCAATTTTCAAATGCAGTAAATCACACAGGAGAAGATTGCTCTTCTTTCTTCTTCGAAGCAGCTGGTGAATTTGAACTGCCTGATTTGGGGATTGCAGTACAATTTCTTTCCACTAGGCCACTGGTTAATTCAAATGTAGAGTGAAATGAATCTGGAAAGAGGGTCTTTTTAAACTATACTTCTCAATTACAAGAAGATTCCCATTTATTTGTTGCAAAAGTTTTAAGCAGTAGATTCTGATGTCACATTTTGCTGTATTTATTAACTCTCTCAGTCCTACTTTAAAAGCACTAGAAAAAGCTATGTATACCTGCAATTAAGCTAGAAATTAATTAGTCTATTTGGTTATAATTTGTGTGCAGTCAGAAAGCTGATGAAATGGATGTAGAATTGTAAATTTTACAAAGAATCTGCTGTGCAACAGTAGGCTGTATTTGTTCCTATGCAAAGCTATCCATACGGAGTTTTTCTTTTGCATTTCCTACTTATCATGTTTTTATGTGCATTTATTACTAAGAAGTTACAGGAGTATTGCACAATCATAGTTGATAAAAATAATAATGATATTTTTCATTAGCTGTGCATCTTTTTTTAATTAATATTTTAATTTATTTATTTTCATTTCATTGAACATCTACAGAGATTTTGGAAATTCATTCATTCATTGTTGCACCCTTCTCCCCGGCCCCCCTCATAGCTGTGCATCTTTGTTCCTCAACCTTGTTTGCAAGAAAATTAAAGGAACAAATTGTCATTTAGTGCTTTTTCACCTGTGTAGTCAAAAACAAAACAAGAAAGCACAAGTCCAGAATTATCAATGAGCAGGTGCATGCAGGTTATGGACCTTGTTGTTGTTGTTATGTGCCATCGAGTCATTTGGTTATGAACCTATGCAAATAATAACACACTTGAAGAAATGAGCTAAAGTTACAGCTCTGTCAGCTTAGACATAGCTGCTGGAGCTCAATCGTGGGAATAGGAGAAAATCTTAGAGAGGAAGAAATATATATTAGTATTCTCCAAACTGAGCCAATACCAGGTGAGAAGAATGATTAATAAATTTGCAAACTCTGTTTTTTCATTTATTCAGTATTCATTTCCTCATCTTTCATCCTTGCTCTAAAAGACTTTTTCTTTCTCTCATGAAATGAGATTTTTGGCACTTAAACTTGTAGTGGTTGAAAAATGTAATAGGAAGTAGAGCTTAAAATTTATCAAATAATGTGGGTCCTTAAAACGGAAACAAATAAAATGCACTCAAAATATAACAATTTTATATCACATATAATATGTAATATAAATATTCTCTATGATTCCTTCTAAGTTTAGTATTTTAGGATTCCCAGAGTGATGATTGTATGACTATTGAAACAGTGAGAATATGAACTGAAAAGTGTTATGGGCCAAACTTTCTAACAGGAACGAGGAGAGTAAACATGACAAATCTCTCTCCTGCTCTCAAGAAAGTTAACATGTACTGAGATAGATACACAGAGCTTTGAAAAACCATGTAATTAATGGTCCGAGAGTGACACAAAAGGACCTAAAATTAGCAATTTATAAATCATTTTTTGGGAGGTGTAGTATCAGAGTTGATTTCTTTTTTTCTTTTAGTTAGACCTTACTTTATTTTTTAAATTTTTATTAAATTTTATTCATTTTAGTGAACATTTACAGAGATTTTGGGTTTCCATTCATTCATTGTTGCACTATTTTCTCTACCCTTCACCCCCCCCGTTCGTTCCTCTTTTTCCCCCCCTTGAAAGTCTGTTTTAATTGTCCCATTGCCACAGTGCTTGTCAAAGCCAGTTCTGATTAATCTTCTTTGTCATTGTATCCTTTACCATTCCCTATCACTCTTCCCTGAGAGAGACTTCAACCTGATTCCTAAGGAAAAGGGAACGGCGTATTCTCTTAGCTACTTCCTTCTGAAAAGGATCAGAGTTGATTTCTAATAGACGAAAAGGTACTTCCTGAGTAACAGAAAGGATGTTGTTGTTAGGTGCCATCAAGTAGAGTATGACTCATAGTAACCCTGTGAACAATAGATCTGAACCCTGCCCTATCCTGTGCCATCCTCACAATCTCTGACATACATCTGACACAGTCACTGTGTCAATCCACTTGGCTGAGGGTGTTCCTGTCTTTTGTCGGTCCTCCACTTTCCAAGCATGATGTCCTCTCCTAGTAATATACCCAAAGTATGTGAGGTGAAAGTAATCATCTTTGTCTTCAATATAACACCTTCTCCAAGACATAAGTGTTCCTTTGGCAGTTCATAAGATATTCAGTATACTTTTCTCCAACATCA
Source organism: Elephantulus edwardii (assembly GCF_000299155.1). Lineage (NCBI taxonomy): Eukaryota > Metazoa > Chordata > Mammalia > Macroscelidea > Macroscelididae > Elephantulus > Elephantulus edwardii. The sequence continues at coordinate 609,275 of NW_006400085.1, forward strand.
CATGAATTATTTTTCTGTCCACCTTACTCACTTTCCAGTTGTCAGTAGCACAAGTGATTGAAAAGACCATTCCACACCTTAGCCATCAAACTAATATCATTATTGCTCAATAATTTAGAGAGATTTTTGACTGAAGTTTTTCCAGTGTAACCCATTTCCTGTGAGGTGCCCATGGCACATTACAACAACAACAACAACAACAATCCATTTCCTGATCCACTGACTGCTGGTACCAAGTATATTGATTGTGAAGTCAAATAAGATGAAGTTTTGACAGTTTTCAATCTTTTCTCTAGATCATGATGTTAGGGAAAAAAGAAAACTCTATGAACTTGGAGAAATGTCATTAGTCCAGAAAGATGTCAGGTCTTTTTTTCATAGGGTTGCTATGAGTCGTGCTCAATTCTACATCAATCAACAATATCGTGATGTTGCCAAGTTGTTCCAGTTGTGAGAATTTTTGTTTTCGTGATGTTGATATTTAGACTGAATTGAAGGCTGCAGTGTTTAATCTTCTGCATCAAGTAATCCTCACTTTTAAGCAAACAGGCTTGTGCCATCTGCATAATGAAGGTTATTGGGGAGTCTTCCTCCAACTCTAATGGCATATTCTTTTTCATAAAGTCCAGCTTTTAAAATATTTGTTCATTAAACAGATTGACTAGATATAGAGAAAGGATACAAGCCTGATGATGCACACCTTTCCCAATTTTAAACCATGCAGTGTTCCCTTGCTGTTTGCAAAATAACCTCTTGATCTAGGTATAAGCATGAACGAAATTAAGTGTTTCTGGTAATCCCACTCTTCTCAATGTTAGTCAAAATGTGTTATGATTCACACAGTCAAACATCTTTGCATAGCTAATAAAGCACACATAGACATACTTCTGGTTTTCTTTGCTTTCAGGTAGGATCCATTCAACATTGGCAGTGATGACTCTTATGCCATGGTCTCTTCTAATTTCAGTTTGAACTTCTAGGAATTCTCTATCTACGAACTGTCCTAGTCATTTTTAAACTATTTTCAGCAGTATTTTTCTTGCATAAGATATCTATAATACTGTTAGATAATTTCCACATTCTTCAAATCCCCTCTCTTGGGAATAAGAACAAACAGAAATCTCTTCCAGTCAGTCGGCCTGATGACAGACCTCCAGAAGGATCAAGTTTTCTATTTAAAACAGTAGAGAGATGAGTGATAGGGGGCACATTAAAGGAATGGCAAGAAGTGTGTATGATCAGTATCTAGTTGCCATTGAATCAGTTCTAACTCATAGTGATCTCACATACGTCAGAAAAGAACAGTAATTCATGGAATGTGCAGTGACTAGGTTGGGTTTTTTTTTAAGCAAATTATTAGGGTGTTTAATAAATATCCAGAGACTCCCAGGTGAACATCTGGCTCTCATTGCATTACCATGTGGGAAATTGGAAAACAGGGAATAGAAGCTAAGATGTTGTGTGAGACTTTGGGTGGCTAAGTGGTTAATGCACTTTGCTGATCATGGAAAGATTGTTGATTAGAGTCTATACACAGGAAATTTGGAAGAAAGGCTTAATAATATGCTTCCAAAAATTAACCTCTGAAAACTCCATGTATCACACTTCTACTCTTTATCTCCTTTGCTTTTAAAATACCCTCAAACTCATTTTCATGAATTTAGAATGCACTTAGTTCTCATGGATTCAAACCTGTGAAGACAGGCAGTTTTTTGCTAGCAGGTAAACTCCTCACAGGTTATACTACCAGAGCTCCAGAGTTCCTTTAGTACACTGTAATGTACTGACACTCTAAGTATTTTAGATGTCCTTTAAAAACAATGAATGTATGGAGATCCAAAATCTCTGTAAATGTTCATGAAAATTAATTTAAAAAAATAAAAATAAAATTAAAAAAATAATCTCAATAACAAAAAACCAAACTTTAAGGTAAACATGTACACTGAAAATTTAGCATTCCAAGATGAAGGAATAACACTCATATTAGTAGAGAAGAAAAAATGGAATAAAAAACACACTCAATAAGTCCAAATTAAGAGAAAATAAGAAAAGGAAAAACTCAGAAAAAGGACCAACAAAACATAGTATGACAGAAATTAATCCAAATCTATCCGTGATTACAATACTCCTCAAACTCTCTTGTTAAATGATAAAGGCTGTGAAAAAAGCTTTCAGGGATACATTTAAAACATTGGACAGAAAAGTAAAAAGTGAGATGTGTGATATATATTGGGCAATTTGATCTTCATTTATGTAATAATAGAATAAGAAGTCTTGGTGGCAGAGTGCAAATGAAATAGGTTGCCAGTCAAAAGGATTGGTAATTTGACTCTACCAGTTGCTCCTCGGGAAAAAGATGGACAGTGTTTTCCTGTTAAGCTTCACCACCCCTAAAGACTGATGGAGCTTGTTATGAGTTAAGATCACTAGAAGGCAATAGTTTTAATGGTAATAAAATACTGCACTGTACACCTGGTGAATCTATATTTGTAGCCCACAAAATATACTCTAAGAGAGAAAAAAAGATTTAGAAATTTATTGTGCTGGGGCGAGGGGTTGGTAGGGAAGAAAATGTGCAACAATGAGGAATGGAAATCCAAGTTCTCTA
>NW_006400085.1:611982-625271 GCF_000299155.1 Elephantulus edwardii
TGGAGAACAACCACTTGGCCAACTGACTGGAAGAGATCTATATTTGTTCCCATTCCAAAGAAAGGTGACCCAACTGAGTGTGGAAACTACGGAACAGTGTCATTGATTTCACATGCAAGCAAGATTCTACTGAAGATCATCCAAAACTAATATATATATCAAGAAATTTCTCCAAAATGGTAAGAAAAGAACTTACAGATAGTTATTGTTGTTGATTGCCTTTGACGTGAGCACAACTCATAGCGACCCTATGATCAAAAGGCCTGAAGCCATTCTACCTCAACATTTATCAAAGTTCATTGTTTCCCAAGCCATGTTATTTAGGAAGTGTATGCCACTCCTGCTTCCAAATCTGTCATAGTATGTTATTGTTTTTATGTGCTACTGAGATGCCAGCAATGCATAGCAACCCTATATACAGCAGCTCTAAACCTTTCCCTGTCCTGAGCCAGTCTCATTAATTATGACACACCAACCTCCATCGCCGCAGTTACTGTAGCAATCCATCTCATCTGGGGTCTTCTTCTCCTGCACTGTCCATCCACCCTTCCAAGCACGCTGTCCTTCTCCAAGAACCTATCTCTCTTGGTCACATGCCCAAAGAAAGGGAGGTGGAGGTTCAAAATTCTAGCTTCCAAGGAGAGACTTGGTTTCACCCTCTCTGAGACAGATCTATTTGTTTTCTTGACAGTCCGTGATATAGTCAAGATTCTTCTACAGCACCACAACTCGAAGGCATCTATTCTTCTGTCATCCTTAGTCATTGTCCAACTCTCTGAAGCATAACAAATAATTGAGAATACCATGGCCTGGACTAGGTGTACCTTTGTATTTAAACTGACGTCATTGCTCTTCAGCACTCTAGAGAGGTCCATGACAAAAGATAATCCCAATGCAATTTGTTTTTCGAATTCCTGACTATTGGTGTTAAGGGTGGTGATTGTGGATCTGAGCAAGCTAACAACCTCAATCTCTTCTTCATCTATCATGGTGCTGCCAATTAGCCCAATGGTGAGAATCTTTGTTTTCTTGATGTTGAGCTTCAATTCATATTGAGACTATAGTCTTTGTCCTTTTGCAGCAAATGCTCCAGGCCATCCTCAGTTTCAGCCAGGTTGTGCCATCTACATTTCGTGGGTTGTTGATGAGTCTTCCTCCAATCCTGATGCTACACTCCTCCTCATAAAACCCTGCTTCCCAAATGATCTGTTCTGCATATAGATTGAAAAGGTAGAGAGACAGGATGGATTGTGGATGCACTCCTTTCCTAATTGGAAAAAAATACTTGGCAATAACACATCTGACATGGGACCATCTCTGAAATGTATAGAAAATTCCAACATCTCAACAAGAAAAGACAAACAACCAATTTCGAACATAAAAAGACATGTCTTCTTTCACCAGAGAAGAAACTCACATGGCCAAAACACACATGAAGAAATACTCTGTTCACATAATAGGTTGATAGAGGGATGTAGATCAAAACAATCAGATATCATCTCACTCCAGCAATAATAGCAAAGTTGAGGAAGAAGTTTTCCTGTTAAGCTTCACCACCCCTAAAGACTGATGGAGCTTGTTATGAGTTAAGATCACTAGAAGGCAATAGTTTTAATGGTAATAAAATACTGCACTGTACACCTGGTGAATCTATATTTGTAGCCCACAAAATATACTCTAAGAGAGAAAAAAAGATTTAGAAATTTATTGTGCTGGGGCGAGGGGTTGGTAGGGAAGAAAATGTGCAACAATGAGGAATGGAAATCCAAGTTCTCTAAAAACTTTCATTAAAATCTCAATTTTAAAAAAGAAAATAATATTGTGATGCAATATACATAACACAACATTTACTATTTCAACCTTCACCTCCTCCCATGTGCAGCCTTAAATATTAATTGAAGCTCAACATCAAGAAAACAAAGATTCTCACCACTGTGCCCATTGGTAGCATCACGATAGATGATGAAGAGACTGAGATTGTTAACAGTGTCAGTTCACTTGGCTCTGCTATCAACACTCTTGGTACCAACAGCCAGGAAAAAAAAGAATTAATTGCACTGGGAAAGTCTGCTGTCAAGAATATCTTCAGAGTATTGAAGAGCAATGATATCAGTCTGGAGGCCAAGGTGCACCTGATCCAGGCCATGGTCTTCACAATTACTTGATATGCAGCTGAAAGCTAGACAATGATTAGGATGATGGAAAGAGAGTTGATGTCTTTGAAGTGTGGTGCTGGAGAAGAGTAATAAATATATACCATGGACTGCTAGGAGAACAACAGGTTTGTCCTAGAGAGGGTGAAACCAAGCTGTCCCTTGGAGGCAAAGATTCTGAAGATCTGTCTGACATATATTGGGCAGTTGCAAGAAGGGACTAGGTCCTGGAGGAGGGCATCATGCTTGGGAGGAAGACCGTGGATGAGATCGGTTGACTCAGTGACTCTGGTATTGGGGGTAGGAGTGTCATAGACAATGAAATTGGCAAAAGATAGAGCAGGGTTCATAGCTGTTGTACATGAGGTCACTATGATTTGCAGGTGACCTTTTGTCACAAGAGAACAATAACAACAGTTCAGTGACATTAACTAAGTCCATCATATCATATAGCCATCCTCCTTATTTCCACATTTCCCCATCACTCCAAATGGAAACTCAGTGTCCCCTAAGCAATATCTCCTCCCTTACTTTCCTTTCTGATCCTGTTAATTGTTAGTGAACTTTAGGAATTTTCCTATTTGTATAAGTAGTATCGTGGAAGATTTGTCCTTATGTGACTTATTTCAAATGTCATAAGATTTTTCAAAGTATATCCATATTGTAGCACACCTTAGGTCTTAAATCCCTTTATAACAGAGTAACAACATCCCATTGTATGCAAGTACCACATTTTGTTTAGCCATTTATCTATTGATGGATAACTGGGCAGTTTCTACTTTTTGGCTACAGTGAATACGCTGCAGTGAACATTGATGCAAAAGTATCTGTATCTTAGAAAAAGATGTTTTTAAATAAAAGATGAGTTCTATGCTTATGCATTAGTTCACTAAGAAGACAAAGCTATTGTAACTATGTGTCCACATAACAATGTAGTTTCAGAATATATACCAGTACAGTTGCTGTCAATTCATTATGACTTTATGTGTGAATCAAAGTATATAAAAAGTAAGTATACAGAGGTCCAAATTCCATAACAGTAAGAAGCTAATTATGGATCCATATCTAGGCTGAGAGATCCTAACATAATCATTGACAAACCAATAACACATGTCTTCTGTGATTATATATTAGCCAAGGATGTGTACCAAATGAGGACAAATTCATGTAGGAACAAAGGAAAGATAAAAGTAATCGTGAAGTTGGAAATGTACATAATTTCTGCTTGGAAGAGAAGAATGCAGGATCTGAGATATGGAAGAGAAAGTCCATTCCTATCACCCTGAAATTTCATAGCAGATCCTGAAAAGAAACTTCCAAATTATCCAGTCTACATTGGATTTCTCAAGCATCATTCCTAAGTTAATTTTAACAACTACTAGGAGTCAAACTCAATACAACATTGTTTTGTATAAAGTGAAGAAAACTACAAGTACTTACTAAAGAAGAACAGGGAAAGCCTTTGATATTAATTACACCTCAACATCAAGAAAACAAAAATCCGTGATTGATGGAGGAAAGACTGAAATTCTCGATGATTTAATTCACTTGGTCTATTACCAAGACCCCTGGTAGCAACAGTAAAAAAGAAAAGATATGTTATTTTGAGAAAATCTGCTATCAAGAAACTCTCCAAAATGCTAAAGAGTAAGGATATCAGTTTAAAGACTAAGGTTTGTCCTTGCCAAGCTATGGTGTTTTCAATTGCTTCCCATGCATATGAGAGTTGGACAATGACAAAAGAATCAATGCCTCTGAATTATGTTGTTGGAGAAGAGCACTGAAGATCCACAGACTGTCAAGAGAGCAAACAAATCTATCTTGAAGGAAGTGCAACCAGAGTGCTTCTTAGAGGCAAAGACAGTAAAACTTCGTACTTGGGCCTGTTGTTAGGAAACACCAGTCCTTGGAAGAAGAAACCATATCAGGAAAGATGAAGGAAGATCTTCATGGAGATGAACTGATACAGTCATTATAATAATAGGTTCAAGCCTGGCAGAGATATTGAGGATGGTTAAGGACAGTGTAAGACTCTGATCTGTTGTTCATCACTATGACTCTCATCCACTCAACAGCATCTAACAACTATATGAGTGGTTTATAGCAAGAAATCGGCATGAATGAGTAAACCTGAGAAAAGCACACAGGAGCTGTGCAACTACTCAACAACCAGATTTAAAAAAAGAGCAGGGAAAGAGCCCCAGCAGGCCCAGCTCCCAGACAGAGAGAAGGCCCCTGAACTCTCAGAAAGCCACGCTTAGCCTGTGAGATGTCCTAACAGTTTTTATCAATCAACTCTATTTTTGGCTTTTAACTTGTTTAAAATAATCGACTTTGCCTTTCTTTGAATTTTTAGATTAAAGTTAGTTCTGATACATAAAGCAAAGAATCAGCTCGACCCGTACAGTTATATCCACACGTATTCTCTGCCATTAACTATGTTAACTCATGCCTCTGTGGTTCACCCATGCAGGCTGCAAAATGTCACAAATATTCAACAACTTTTGCTTTATATGTTAAAATGTTATGCAACTGTCAACTCACTCAGTCACTGTAGTCAAGTTGGAACTGACTCATAGCTGACCCAGTGGGGTTTCAGAGGCTATAGCAGGGGTGGACATTGCTCATGGTTTTTTCTTATGGAGCAGCTGGTTTATTTGGACCACCTACATTTGGGTTACGGAGCTCTGGTGGCCTTTTGGCAAGAAGCTGTGCGGTAATCCTAATGGCATGAAGTTCCAGGCCACCAGCTTCTCCGTGGGAGAAAGATAGACTATCTCCTCCTCCTGCCTCTGAAAACTCACTGGAGGGTCAGCTAGCGTCAGTTCTGACTCAACGGTACACAACAACAACATTTGGGTTGGTAGCACAACTTGTTACCTACTAGAGCATTAGAGCTCTCTTCAGTTTTCAGTTTCACATTGCACCTCTTCATGTAGCTCTCTTTTTTTAACACCTTTCTCCCTTTGCTGGATTTGCACAACATTTCCAGTCTTCAACACAGAATTGCTTTTTTCTTGTGGTCCTTCCTACTAGTGTCCTAAGAGTCAGTTGTGGGGTTATGTTTAAGGGCAAATTTCCTGTCTGATACTTTACTTACATCATTCACAAACATAGAATCCGCCTAGTTTGATTCACATATTGGTTATGTGGAGACATCAGAACGAATTAGAGCATATCTCTTTAACTATTGTAGCTTGGAAATTTAATGAGTTTATCACCAAGAGTCTGAATTTCATAAAGGGAAAGTTGGAGATTGATTTTTATATGAGTTAGTTCTACAGATATTACTCTGGTATACCTGCTGAGTTGCAATCTTTGTGAAAATATAGTCTGTTTATGCAATTTCTCTAGGTAGGAACCACTGATAACTTCATGAGAATAGATCTATTCACAGTCTTCTCAGTCTCTTATCTATTTTTTTAAATCATCACTACAATCAACTTTGAAGTCCCTTTTGGCAAGCGTTCAGGTTTAATAAAATGAACACAGAATTGGAAAGAGTTTGAAAACTTCCCCTTCATATGAAATGAGTTACCATCTTTATCTTTTTTCCCCCCTCAAGCCAAACTTTTTATTTCCAAAGTGGTGCCATAAATTTCTACCGAGTGCCAATGGTCACTTGCCACACTCGCACCAGATTGTCTGTGTAGCCAGCAAACAGAGTCTGGCCATCAGCAGACCAGGCCAGAGAGGTGCACTGAGGTGGTTCAGCTTTGCTGCTGTTGCTGATAACTTCTTGCTTCAGTTCATCTACAATGATCTCTCCCTCCAAGTCCCAAATCTTGATAGGGGGGCCTGTGGCCGCACAGAGCCAGTAGTGGTTAGGGCTGAAGCACAGGGCATTGATGAGGTCACCACCATCTAGAGTGTAGAGATGCTTGCCTTCATTGAGGTCTCACAGTATAGCCTGGCCATAGTTGCCTCCAGAAGCACAGAGCGATCCATCCAGAGAGATAGTCATAGTGTTCAGGTAGCCTGTGTTGCCAATGTGGTTGGCTTTCAGCTTGCAGTTAGTTAGCCAGGTTCCACACCTTGACCAACTTGTCCCAGCCACCTGAGATGATGATGGGGTTGCTGCTGTTGGGTGAGAAGCGGACACAAGACACCCACTCCAAGTGACTCTCATCCTGGACAGTGTACTTGCAGACACCTAGAGTATTTCATAGCTTGATGGTTTTATCTCTGGATCCTGAGACAATTTGCTGGTTGTCAGAGAAGGCCACACTAAGCATATCCTTTGTATGCCCTACAAATCGACGTGTGGTAGTACTCATTGTGAGATTCCAGAGGTGTAGCATTCCATCCCAGGAACGAGAAAGGGCAAACTGGCCATCAGAGGAGATGACCACATCACTAACAAAATGGGAGTGACCACGGAGAGCACACTGAGGGATGCCATAGTTGGTTTCATCTCTGGTCAGCTTCCACATGATGATGGTCTTATCTCGCCAGGCGGACAGTATCATGTCTGGAAACTGTGGTGTGGTCGCAATTTGGGTCACCCAGCCATTGTGAGGGTGCCACGAAGGGTCATCCGTTCAATCATGTTTACGGCAGGTGCAGGGGTCACCACAGCGATGAGGATGGCAGTGGATAACTCAGAGACCCCAAGAGCACAGCCACTGCTGCCGCGGCTCCACTGAGAAAAATCCATCTTTATCTTTTTAACACCACCTTGGGTAGCTGCATGAGGAATGTGGACATTTTCCCATCAAGAAACAAGAGGTAACACAGAATGAAACACAGTATGTCAACTTAATGAATAGAAGAAAGTAACAATAAGAACAATGTCTTTCAGCTGCAGCTTAATAAGGCTTCACAGATTTCACTGTAATAAAATATAAATGAACCAATCAAAAGTTGTTGACATGAAGAACAAAAATAGCATCCCAACCACCCTAAAAACTTTTTCAAATAAAGACTTCTGGAAGAAATTAATCTAAAGCATAACTCAGCCTTTGGAAAGCACATGGATGCTCAAGTTTTCATACAGCCCTTGTCCTTGTCTACACAGTTGCCTATCTACTTAATTAGACAACAGGACATAACCTGAATGAATCCATTATCTTTGGATTATCTATAAACAAATTAAGGACTCAGACTATCACAATACAAGCTAAATCTACCTATTATCTATCTATCTATCTATCTATCTATCTATCTATCATCTATCTATCTATCTATCATCTATTATTATTATTATTATCTAAGCTATCATCTGTTTGTATTCCAGTTCTGATATTTTTTAGTATATTCTAAGTAGTGGAAAAGCTGAGTTAAATGGTTTTTGACAATCACAAAATGGACACAAGACTGATACTTCACTTAAGAAGAAAGTCAGATGACAAACACATGAAAAACAATTGTCAAAATCATTGGCTGTTTAGAAAATAAAAATCAAAATAACAAATGAGATAGTACCTCACTCCAGCAACAATAGCAAATTTCAACGGAACAGTCATCAGTAAATGCTGGTGAGGATGTGGAGAGATCAAAACTCTCATACACTTCTGATGGGGATGTAAAATGATATAACCACTATGGAAAACAGTCTGATGCATCCTCGAAAAGTTAACAATGGAAAAGAAATGTTTAAGTGTACTTTAATTCTGGATCATTTTTTCCAGAATTAGATTTTTTAAAAAAGAAATCCTTACTGTAGTTATTATGGGAATAAAGAATAAGCACTGTTCAAGTACTAATGAAATGGATAATCACGTACTAGTGAAACAGCTTTTAACAGAGGAGTTAAATACCAATTGAAGGCTTTATTCCTAGATTATTGAGGGCCTCTTCACTTAAAGATAATCCAGAAATAATGAATTAGAATTTAGATACACTTAAGAACATTCCCATCGCTGTACGGCAAAGTTTTTTAATGCTAATTATGCATAATTTATTTATAAGATTACTTTATGTGGAATTTGTATTTCAGTATGATGTTGATTTTTAATAGTTATTATATTAATGTTTTTCTGAGATTATCAGACATAGAATTCTTTCCTCTGTTCCTTTTTCTCTTTCTTCCTGTCTGCTTCTTCTCTTCCAGCCTTTCTACTTTCTTTCCTTCTTGTGGTTTACTCTTACTCAGTTAAATACTCCTGAACATTGCCAGGTGCTTGTCATAAATGTGCGTCTTTAGGAAATTGTTTTTATAGATTCAGGGAGACTACAAATCTGGGCAAGCCCTGGCAATCTACTACCCTAGCCCTAAGAGATCCAGCACTATTTTCTAGGGAATGGAGAGATGGAACCTGTCACAAGAAAAGAAGAAGTATTTTAGACGTGAGTACAGTTGTATTTTCCATGGATAAGATGAAGTGTGAGCCATAATGAGCGATCTGAATAGTTGGATCTCTTCTTGAAAGCACAGACTGGGGACAATGTGTTGTAAGTATAGTGGAAATCAATCAGACTAAGAATAAAGTATAATTTAAAAAGAAATCTGAAGGAAGAGAGGTAGGGATGGGACACATAAATATCTGTTACCATTAATAAAGTCCTGGTGTGGATAACTACGAAGATAGTGTTGTCATCAAAATTAATTACTAGAAAGTGAAGAAACTAGAAAGTGACTAGAACCAGAAAATGAAGGAGTAAAAGAATCAACAATTCCTTGATTTATTGTTCAGGCTATAACACCATTCAATGAGTAAGGAAAAGGTGGCAAGAAGGGAAGGTACTTCTGTGCATAAAGTAACATTAAGATGCCTTTAAGATCTTAATGTGAGTTGTTTACCAGGCAATTGAATGTCTATGTTTGTCTGGGACTTTAGAAAAAGATCTAAGCTGGGGATACATTTTGGAGATACCTGTCTTAGGCATCAGGTGGTGATTATCAGAGTGGTAGAATTGCTAAGGGAAAATGAATGAGAACAAAAACTGAGAACTGGCATAATTTAAGTAATAGATGGAAAAGAGAAATCTAATAAGGATTAATATACGAAGAAGGAGAAATACCACGAGTGTACAGAATTAATGCCATGATAAAGGAACATTTCCAGAGACTGGCAGAAGAAATAAAATAAAGTCAAGGCATATAAGGGATTGAAAGTGACTCAGTTTTAATTCGTGTAGAGTGTATTCCTAGTAATATAAATATTTATGTTCAATTTTTTGAGGAACCATTAAACTGTCTTCCAAAGTGGTTGTACCATTTTACATCTCACCAACAGTATAGGAGAGTTCCCATCTCTCCACATTTTCTCCAACAGTTATTGCTTCCTTTCTTGCTAAAATGTGCCACTACTACTGGGATGAGGTGGTAACTCATTGTGGTTTTGATTTACATATCTCTTATTACCAGTGATTTAGAGCATTTCTTCATGTGTCTTTTGACCATCCAGATGTCTTCCTCTGTGAAAAATCTTTCCGTATCTTTTGACCATTTTATAATTGGGTTTTCAGTCTTTTTCTTTTGGATGGCCTTTAGAATTCTGTAAACTTTTGTTATGACATCCTTGTTTGAGAAGGTGTTGCCAAATAAATTTTCCATTATGTTCACAGCAGAATTATCTATTATTGCAAGAATGTGGAAACCCAAATGTTTTTTCCTTCTCAAGCTTCCTTTTGAAATCTTTTTCCAGCTTTCTCATTTCATCATTTCTTCCATTACTTAGTTTCTCTTCATTCAAGAGCAAGTTTTAGAGACTCTTCTGACATCCATTTTGATATATTTTTTTTTATTTTGCTTTCACTTTTTATTTACAGTGTTTTTAAAAACTTTTGTTTTCTTTCTTCATGTGTGATGTCCTTGTCATAACACAACTCTTCTGGTCATTAGCACTCAATTCATCAGATATATTCTGAAGATGACTTTTAAGTTCAGAAGGGATAAGCTCAAGGTTGTATTTTGGCATCCAGGAGCTTGATTTAATTTTACTCAACTTCAGTTTAAAAATTCATATTGTAAATAAAGTAGTATAATAAAAACAAACAAACCCCCTTACTTTTGATGATTTGTTCTACAGTCAGCTCCTAACCTTGCTCCACCTGTTGATAGTAAGCTTTTATACTCTCTCTTTTCACAATTGTAGTAAATTTAATACCTTTCAGAATTAGAGAGAGATTAATAAACAACTTACATTATGCAGATGACACAGTCTTGCTTGATGAAAGTGAAGAAGACATGAACATTTACTGAAGAAGATCAAAGATTACAGCCTTCAGTACAGGGTACACATCAACATAAAGAAAACCCAGCTCCCTAACACTGGACCAACAAGCAACATCATAACAAATGGAGAAAAGATTAGTCAAGGATTTAATTTTACTTGGATCCACAACCAGCATCTATTGAAACAGAAATCAAGAAAGCAAAAGTTAAAATAAATAAATAAAATAATAATAATAAAAGAAATAAAAAAGTTGTTTTGCACTGGGCTAATTGGCTGTCCAGGACCTCTTTCAAAAGCTAGAAAGGCAGGATATATTACCACCCACCATAGGTTCAGAACCATCTCAGAAACAGGTTTGAGGCTTTGAACACTAATGAGCGAAGGCCAGATGAGTTGTGGGACGATATCAAGGGTATCATCCTGGAAGAGTGCAAACGGTCATTGCAAAGACAGAAGAGGAAGAAAAGACCAAAATGGATGTCAGAAGATACTCTGAAAATTGCACTGGAGCGCAGAGAAGCCAAAGCACAGGGAAGAATTCAAGATGCTAAGGAGTTGAATAGAAGATTTCAAAAGACAGCACGGGATGACAAGGCAAAATATTACAATGAAATGTGCAAGGACTTGGGGTCAGAAAATCAAAAGGGCCGAACTCGCTCAGCATATCTTAAGCTCAAGGAACTGAGGAACAAATTCAAACCTCGAGTTGCTATAATCAAGGATGCTTTCGGCAGAATGTTAAATGATCCAGGAAGTATTAAAAGAAGATGGAAGGAATATACTGAGTCACTGTATCGAAAGGAATTGGAAGACACAGAAGAATTTCATGAAACAACATATGAGCAATAGCCTATGGTGATGAAAGAAGAAGTTCAGGCTGCTTTGAAGGAAATGGCAAAAAATAAGGCTCCAGGAATAGATGGTATACCAATTGACATATTTCAGTTAACAGATGCTTCCCTGGATGTGCTCACCAAGTTGTGCCAAGAAATCTGGAGAACGACCACTTGGCCAACTGACTGGAAGAGATCTATATTTGTTCCTATCCCAAAGAAAGATGACTCAACAGAATGTGGAAACTACAGAACAATCTCACTGATTTCACATGCAAGCAAGATTTTACTGAAGATTATCCAAAAACGACTGGAACAGCACATCAACAGAGAACTACCACAAGTCCAGGCTGGGTTTAGAAGGGGTCGTGGTACTAGAGATATTGTAGCTGATGTTAGATGGATCTTGGCTGAAAGCAGGGAATACCAGAGGAATGTCTATCTGTGTTTCATTGACTATGCAAAGTCATTTGACTGTGTAGATCATAACAAACTATGGCTGACTCTGAGAAGAATGGGAATCCCAGAACACTTGATCGTTCTAATGCGAAACTTATACTTGGACCAGGAGGCAGTCGTCAGAACAGAGCAAGGGAACACTGCATGGTTCAAAATTGGGAAGGGCGTACACCAGGGATGCATCCTATCTCCATACCTTTTCAACCTATATGCAGAACAGATTATCCGGGAGGCTGGGCTCTATGAGGAGAAATGTGGGGTCAAGATTGGTGGACGATTTATCAACAATCTGCGTTATGCGGATGACACAACCCTGCTTGCTGCAACTGAAGGGGACCTGAAGCGCCTGCTGCAGAGCGTCAAGAACTGCAGCCTACGATATGGATTGAGGCTCAATGTCAAGAAGACAAAGATTCTCACCACTGGACCAATTGGCAGCATCAGGATGGATGGTGAAGAGATTGAGATTGTACACAGCTTTAGTTTGCTTGGCTCCATAGTCAACAGTCTTGGCACCAGCAGCCAGGAAATTAAAAGGCACATTGGCATAGGAAAGTCTGCTGTTAGGGACCTCTCCAAAGTACTGAAGAGCAATGGTGTCTCTCTGGAGACTAAGGTGCGTCTGATACAGGCTTTGGTCTTCCCAAACACCTGTTATGCATCAGAGAGTTGGACAATGACCAAGGAAGATAGAAGGAGAATTGATGCCTTTGAGCTATGGTGCTAGAGAAGAGTATTGAGAATACCATGGACTGCTAGGAAAACAAACAGATTTGTCCTGCAAAGGGTTAAACCGGGTGGCTCCTTGGAGGCAGGGATTCTGAGGCTCTGTCTAACATACTTTGGACATGTTGTGAGGGGAGACCGGTCCTTGGAGAGGGACATCATGCTTGGGAGGGTGGTGGGACAGCACAGGAGAGGAAGGCCCTCTATGAGGTGGATTGATTCAGTGACTGGGATAATTGGGATGGGAGTGTCAGAGACGGTGCGATTGGCACAGGACAGAGCCGAGTTTAGAGCTGTTGTACATAAGGTCGCTATGAGTCGCAAGCGACTCGATGGCACATAACAACAACAACAACAACATAGGACCAGCCCATAGATCAAAGAAGATAAAGGTCTTAAAGAGAGGGGGCTGCAATCAGATGAGAGACTCACCCGTTGAGCTAACACATTAGGGTGCTGGGGATTGAGAGGTCCATAATTCCCCAGAAGGGAGACAGCTCTAGTCTGGATACTTAGTCAACACTGAGGGCAGCCCAGAGACCAAAGAGGACAATAGGTTTTCAGAGAGATTGCTGCAATCAGGCGAAAGATTCATTAACAGAGCTGGTACACTGAATTTCTAGGGAGGCACCTACTTGCCATGCCCCCCAGCCCTCATAAAAACGGCTTCAGGTCATGAACCTAGCTTTGTTGTTTTGCAAACCAAGAAGGACAATAAACTTCAAAATAAAGACGGCTACAGTGAGGCAAGATTCCTGTAGGGTTAAACTGCTGACCAGTAAAGATCTGAAGGACTGTAGGTAGAAGAGGGAGAGAACTGTTTGAAAGAGATATATGATAGGATATTATGGTTATGACAAGAGTCCAGAATGAAGGTAGCATAGTGGAGTGTACTCGGGGCAGGGGTGAGGGAATTCTATACCAATGAAAATTTTTACTTTTCAAAGAGAAGAGCAAACTGGGTAGAGGGGTGGGCAGGGAGAAAAATGCAACAATGA
>NW_006400085.1:626349-659008 GCF_000299155.1 Elephantulus edwardii
ACACACACACACACACACACACACACACACACACATAATAATAAAAAAATAAAAAGAGGGAAAAAAAGAAACCATTTAAAAAAAAAAAGCAGAACCAACTCAGTGAGTGAGCTGGAAGATAAGAGCCTCATTGGGAACATACTAGAAGAAAAATCAGAGAAGAGACAGAACAAAAATGGAGAAAACATTAGAATCATGTGGTATAGCATCAAAAGGAACAACCTACACATGATTGGAATTCCAGAACACAAGATGTTCAGGGAAAGACTGAGAGAACTGTGGGGAAAGTAATAGAAGAAACCTTGCCAGGCATCATGAAGAACAAGCAAATTCACATTCAAAAATTTCAGTGAACTTCAAACAGACTAGGCTCCAAAAGAAAAACTTCAAGACATAGTATAGTCAAATGAGGATAGAACACTAAAAGAAGCACTAGAAAAACAGTCATCTACAAAGAAGAACCAATTCGATTAAATTCTGCTTAATCTCAACAAATTAAAGAACATTGGAATAATACAAAATATCTTTACAGACATTGATGGCATAAAACTAGAAATTAATAACAAGTAGGTAAGGCTTATAAAACTACCCATAGAGAAGATAAATAACACCCTTTTAGAACATGATTGGGTCATAGTAGAGATAAAAAAAATTAAATTAAAAGAGTCCTTGAAACAAGTGATAATGAAAATACAATATACTGAAAACTGGAATACTACTAAGACAGTTCTCAGGGGACAGTTAATGACAATAGGCAGCACACAAACAGAAAAGAAAGCAGAAAAATCAGTGACCTAATTCAACATCTCCATCAAATAGTAAAAGAACAGCAGTCTAACCCCACAGCCTCTAGGGTAAAAAGAAATTATTAGAACAAGAGCTGAAATCAATGAAATGCAAAATAGAAAAACAGTCAAAACTATCCATAAGACCAGGAGCTAGTTCTTCTAAAGGTCAATAAAAGTGACAGACCATTGACAAACTTAAAAAAAAAATAAAATAGAAGTCACAAATAACTTGAATAAGATATCATAAAGGTGACAGCAAAACTGAAACCTATGAAATAAAATCAATAATATTGGTATATTATGAAAAGATATGCTCAAATAAATTGGAAAATCTAGAGGTAATGGATAAATTCCTCAAAACTTACACCCTACAGAGATTTACATGGGCAGATAAACATGGACGTTTGGCATGGATGAACATGGACACTTCAACAGACCTATCACAAAAGAAGAAACTGAGGAAATCATAAAAGGACTGCCTCATAGAAAAATACCTGTCACATTATGCTGAGTGAAACATCTCAGTTACAAAAGGACAAATACTGTATGGTGCCACTGTTGTAGAATGAGGCTGACATCAAGGTGAGGGTAAGACTGAGAAAAACTGGATAAATTACGTATACTGCATTGAAGCCAATGACAGAGAGAACAGTTTAAAAGTAATAATATTTTATCATAAAAGTTTGGAATAAGGGTTGCAGAGTGGAGTATACTTGGGGTGGGTGTGGGGGGGCGTGCAGGGGGATTGCATACCAATGAAGGAATTTTTTCTTTTGCTTTTCAAGGAGAAGAATGAACTGGGGCTGGGGATGGGGTAGGCGGGGAGAAAAGTGCAACAATGAATGAATGGAAATCCAAAATCTCTGTAAATGTTCAATGAAATTAAATAAATAAATAAACAAATAAGTAAACAAACAAATAAATAAAGTCCTGTCAAAGAAAGAAAGTCCTGTCCCAGAGGGCTTCACAACTAAATTCTGTAAGTCGGAGAAGACCTGACACCAATTCTTTTTAAATTATTTCAAATAATTTTAGAAATAGAGAAAAAATATTTTTATTAAATAATGGAAAAAGAACAAATACTTCCAAAGTCATTCTATGAAGCAACCGTAACTCTAATATCCAAACCAAGCAAGGAGATTATAAAAACTATAGACTAGTATCTCTCATGAACGCAGATATCTTTAACAAAATCTGGCCAATATAATCCAATGGTGCATTAAAAAAAACAACCATAACCAAGTGGGATTTATAACAGGTATGATAGCTTATCCTAAGAAAAGCAATCAGACACCAACAGACTCTCCCAAGACAGGAAGGCTGCTAGCCCCTCCCCTAGCCCATCCCATCTGCCATTGCTTCTTCTGTTTGTAAACAGGTACACCAGACCCCTGAGGCAGCCCACGGGGAGCTTAGTTCTCATCCCCACAGAGACACCAGCAGGTGCTCCCAGGACGGGGAGACTGCCAGTCCCTCCCACACACTATCCCACCTGCCATTTCTATCTCTGCTTGCAAACAAGTATACCATGCCCCTGAGCCAGACTACCAGAGCTGAGATCTCATTCCCATGGAAACACCAGCAGAAGCTGCTAGGACAGGGAGGCTGCCAAGATAAAATCATCCATATAGAGAATCCTGACAAGACATCACCCTCACCTAATACAAGTCTGAAGACAAAACCTTCCCTCTGAACACCAGAAAGTGTAGAGAAGAGAATTGAGGAACCTGGCCATGTCACACCACAGACCAAGGAGAGAGGACAAAAGAAACATTGTTTAAGTTGGTGCCCCTGGTTTTGCACTGCTCCAGAGACAGAGGATAATAGACATCAGGAAAGAAGACATTATCAAGTGAGATACTCTTTCCCAGGTCCAGCAATTTCAGATGCAGAGGAGAGAAGGGCCTGACACTCCCCTGGAGAAAGGCTCCTACAATTGAGCATCTCTTTTGCCATGGGTACCTCCCAGGGACCAAAGAATTCTATAAAGTTTGGGACAAGTACCTACAACTAGGGGAGGGATTCACTTTCTCAGCTGGCAAACTGAAGTACTATAGAGAGTTCCTTCAAAGTCCTCTGAACAGAAACTGCTAAGGGGAGTACTATATCTCACACCACTCTGCCACTCTACTCAGACAAAGAGAACAATAATGTTTGAGGCAGGAGACTGCAGGAAGGTGGATTTTGGCAGGGCTGCATTGCAGACCAGATAAAACTGGGAGAACTTTAGGAAAGGCAAACTTTCTCAGAAAAGACTTGCGGCAGAGTGAGTGACCCACCATATAGATTGGAGATTTTAAACTTGCAACTAATCAGAAAAGTCATAAAGATGACATTATTGAAAAGAACTATCAACAACTTACACTGACACAATAGAAATGGCCTAATAATTACAAAATGGACAAAAATATTGGAAAAACCTTTCACAGAGGAAGACATTCGGATAACCAACAGACACATGAAGAAATGTTCAAAATCACTGGTAACAAGAGAGATTCTAATAAAAAACCACAATAACATACCATCTCACTCCAGCAGTAGTGGCAAAGTTTACCAGGACAATAAGCCATAAATGTGGGAAAGGATGCTGAGAGATAGGAATGCTCATACATTGTTGGAGATACTGTAAAATGGTACAACCATTCTGGAAGACAGTTTGGCATTTCCTCAAAAAGTTGAACATAGATACTCCATATGATCAAGCTATTCTACTGCTAGGAATATACCCCAAGGAAGTTAGAACTGAGACACAAATGAGATACTACATCAATGTTAGTATCAGCATTATTCACAATAACAAGAACATGAAAACATGTCTAACCTCTATATAATGGATTAAGAAATTGTGTTCAATTTGGAAAAAATTTGTGATATGTTCACGTGATGAAATACTATGCAGCACTCAGGGGTAATGGTTTTGAAAATGACTACATAAGAGAGACTGGAAAGATTTATGCTAAGTGAACTAATTCAGTCTCATAAGGGCTATTACTGCATATGTAGAAGAATCGATGGCTTTGAGTTGTGATGGTGGAGAAGAGTATTGAACATACCATAGTCTGCCATAGAACAAACAAGTCTGAAGGTAAGGCTGAAACCAGGTTGCTTCTTAGAAGCAAGATTTTTGAAACTCCATCTCACACCCTGTTGCCAGGAAGGACTAGTCCTTGGAGCAGGACTCATTCTTGGAAGGGTGAAGGGGCAGCACAGGAGAGGAGGACCATGGATGAAATGGATTGGCACAGTAACTGGGGTTACGGGGGTAGGTGTGTTAGAGACAGTGAAATTGGCTCAAGATAGAAGTAGGCTCAGAACTATTGTACATAGGGTCACTATGAGTCACAAGGCCACTCAATGGCACATCACAATAACAACATCAGCAACAGCATGAGAAGAGATTGTCTTTTACTCCCATGGAGAAACTGGTGGATTTGAACCACATGCCTTAGAGTTGGTAAAACAAATTCCAGTAGATTACCAGAGTCCCCTAAAGAATGGGTTGTGTTGTTCTTAGGTGCCATAGAGCGACTCTATGAACACCAGAGCTGAATCCCATCCTATCCTGTGCCATCCTTACAAAGAATTGTTTATGAACCAAAAAGTGCTTAAAGAACTGTAAATGATGCCATAAAACTTCTATATAAATATTGAAAGAAACATCAATTGCTCCAGAAACTTTTATTCAAAGTAAAATGGAAAAAAAAATGGACTACTTTTCTTTTCTTTTTAGAAGTACCTTGTATTTTGTGTGAGTCTGGGAGACAGACAATGTTTTGTTACCAACTAATGAACCCACACCCCATGCACAGTGATGTACCTAATTGTCTCAGGGGAGTCTTTGGGTAATGCAAACAGCTACCATACTTGGCTGGTTATAAAAAAGTTGTGGTTTGATTCCATCCACAGAAATATTGAGGGAAAGGCTTGTGATCTTTTTGTGAACTGTCATTAGCCATTGTTGATTCTATTAAGCAAAGTTTTACTCTGACACAGGTAGAGTTGTTGTGTATTGGAATTGGCTCTTTTTTGATACCTTGTTACTTGCACCAGGAGTGTTGCATTGATTTATAGAATGATATAGGTCAATGAGGGAGCTCTGGTGGTCAGAGTTGTATGTCACCAGCTCAAAGGTTGGACTCTACCAGTTGCTTTATGGGAGAAAGATGATCAACCTTCTCCTGTGATTTTTCTGCCTCTGTAAACCTACTATGAGTCGTTTCTGATTGTACAGTACATAACAACAAGAGTAGGCCATCTAAGGACTGGTTAGTTTGTTAAAGAAAATTGGAAGCACAAAATAATCTAAAATTAAATATGTATGATGACTGCAGCCTTCAGTATGGATTGAGGCTCAATGTCAAGAAGACAAAGATTCTCACCACTGGACCAATTGGCAGCATCAGGATGGATGGTGAAGAGATTGAGATTGCTAACAACTTTAGTCTGCTTGGCTCCCCAGTCAACACTCTTGGCATCAGTAGCAAGGAAATAAAAAAACGTATTGTGGTGGGAAAGTCCACTGTTAGGGACCTCTCCAGGGTACTGAAGAGCAATAGTGTCACTCTGGAGACTAAGGTGTGTTTGATACAGGCTATGGTCTTTGCAATCACTTGTTTTGCATCAGAGAGTTGGACAATGACTAAGGAGGATAGAAGGAGAATTGATGCCTTTGAGCTGTGGTGTTGGAGAAGGGTATTGGATGCACCCTGGACTGCCATGAAAACAAACAGATTTATCCTGGAGAGGGTTAAACCAGGCTGCTCCTTGGAGGCAAGGATTCTGAGGCTACATCTGACATATTTTGTACATGTTGTAAGGAGGGGGGGACGGCGCAGAAGGGGAAGACCCTCTACGAGGTAGATTGATTCAGTGACTGGGGTAATCGGGATGGGTGTGTCAGAGGCAGTGAGATTGGCACATGATAGAGCAGGGTTTAGGGCTGTTGTACACAGGGTTGCTATGAGTCACAAGTGACTTGACGGCACATAACAACAACATGATGTCTTATATAGACGATTTCCTCTAAAAAACATGTTCAGTAACACTGAGGTAATTTCAAGGTCTGTGGTTGAAAGTAACATTCTGAGATATAAAAATTCTGAAATATAGAATTGAAAAGTATAAGGTAGTGTTGGTGCTTCCTCAGAAATACTGAAAGGGAGCATCTTCACTTAGCAGAACAAGATAAGAGCAGGGAATATACAGCATTAAAGGAGAAAGGCAGGTGTACTCTATATGTACTGTTTGTTGTTGTTGTTATTGTTACGTGCTGTTGAGTTGACCAGGACCCATACTGACCCTATAAACAATAACTCTGAGTAGCCAGCATTTTTTGACAATAGTTCTTTCTCTCTCATAGTCTACATGAAAACCAGAAGTTATCTTCAGCTCAGAGTGAAGGGGGCTTTTGAAAAAGGAGGACGTTGAGAAAAAGTAAGGAGGCTGCTTTTGTTAAAAAAAAGGGAAGTTTAAAAAGAAAGATTTCAAACAGTTTTTGAGAGTGAGGTATGAATATTTTGGAACTAATTAACTTGGAATAAAAGCTTTAAATAGTCCTTGTCCTTAAGAAATAAGTGGCTTTACCTTAAGTCTCCCTTCTACATTACACTGTGTACTTGGATTTGATACCTATAGAATGTACTTTTAGATCCTCTAAGCTGACAAATACTACCTTTGACATTTCAATCCTATATTTAAGATTTTTATTTCTCAGAAATGTTACTTACAACCACAGAACTCTAAGGGCCGCGTAGGTATTTAATAGCACTTTGGTGGCTTGGTTTGTAGAAAATTGTGTTGTTACTTCAAAGGCTCAGGTCTCCACCAGAAACTCTGTGGGAGAAAGAGAAAGTCTCTTCTTGCTTTAATTCACAGCCTCAAAAAACCCAGTGGAAGGTCATTGTGAGCTGGAATGAATTCAATGGCAGAGAGGTTCTTTGAGTTTTAAAAAGGAGCTCTAGAGGTGTGGTGTGTTATGTGTGTACCGTTGAGTCCATCAGGTGCTGCGTGGGAGAAAGATAGGCAGTCTCCATTTGTAAAGATTTCCACTCGTGGATACCTGGTGGAGGTCACTATGAGTGGGATCTGCCTGGAGGGCAGTGGGTCTGGTTTGAGTTTGCTGTCATCTTCAGGTTGACTTTAATCCTATTTTTTTTCAGAAGATGCTTTTAGCTCATGGATTAAAATACTATATCTCAAATAACATTTGCTTTGACAGCAACAGTTTTGATATTTCCTATGGGTTTTTCCTTTCTTTTTTAAATAAAATTTTTATTTGATATTGGTTTACTTACAAAGTTCATGAAAAATAATCTATTCTTCTCTTTTTTAAAAAAGTCAGACTCTACAGGAAATAGGAACATTTTATCTTATAGGTATTACCTTTAAGTGCATCAGAACATGAGAATGATAGTGTACTTGACAAATTCTCTCTTCTACTCTTTTCTATCATTCAGTTTCACACGTCAAGGACTGAGGAGATAGTGATTAGATATACAGGAAGTGAAAAGTAGAGTCATAATTTGTCCTTGATGTCCCCTCTTGTGTTTTCTTTATGGTTCCCTTGCACCATAGAAAAAGAAAAGAGCAGAGGCATAGCTAAAATGTATTGTTACTGATTTCATTGTAAACACAGCAATATCCTCTACTGTCTCATTCAACAAGATATTTATGTGCTGTGTGGTTGTACATTTATCTCATTATTGATCTCCAAGTGGAATGAATGGTTCATGTGTTGGAGTAAGTTCTCACAAAATCTCAAAGTGGTGTCTCTGGAAAGGAAAATTATCTTGTAGATATAAGCTTTAATGTTTTTAAGGTCTCATTATTTGTAAATTCGCTCTTGGTTTTCTGGGTACTAGATTTCTGGTGACTTCTAAAAGATCATGTACCTGACAGCGTATTTTTACCAGTACTTTTGTGTATTAATGTTTTATTGTAATCAGCTACCAGTGTGCACTAAGAGGAGAACAAAGAAGAAAAAGAAGAGTAAAAATTACGTCAAGGACAAATGAATCCATGTTTGAAGATGGGAAACCATACATCTTATTTTAAGATAAACTTGGAACCTTTTCCACGGCAAATATTTGGGACAAAAGTAGTAAACAAGTTATAAGACTGACTGAGAGCCTCATTTCTTTCTTTTCCTTGAACCTACTCAGTTCTGGAAGTAGATCTTAAGGATGCAAATTAAAAACAAAAATGGGGACTAGAGGACAAAGGGTGTTTTACTGTGTAGTTTGTTCACTCATGACCTCAAGATGAGGATAGAGGGCATGTTTTTATTCCAAAGAATTTAAGCTAAAAATCTAATTTTCAAGTCACTATTTTGTCTCCTATAAAATGTTAACACTAAAAATACTATATTTAATATGTAATTACTACATTTGTGAAAAGCACTCTCAAATGTTTTACTCATTTCAATATTTTTTTTCTCCTAGAGAAGATCCCTTCCATAAGTGTGATCAAGGCAATATTTTTTTTTCGATAATTTATCGTGATTTCTCTTGAATTTTCTAATTGTTAACATTCTTTGCGCAGTTAGAGAAACCCATTTTCCTCAGGGAGAGTTAGAATTGTTACACCCAAATGGTGAGGTGAAAGAGACACACAGGGTTGAGCTGTTGATATTCAAAATGGAAGTTTAGAATCTCAGAGATAACTTGTTTTGTTCAAAATGAGAAAATAGTTTTGAAAAACAGGGTTGTTGTTTTGTTTGTTTTTGTTATAGAGAGAACATAATTTAAAATTCTAAGACTCCATTCTTAGATATTGAGAATCTCTGCCAGCTTACTGAACTACTGAAATTCTATCAGCTCAAGCCATTATTGAGTAGAGGAGGCTGGTCTGACATGGTCTCTGCCACACAGGGGGAAGGGGCAGAGTTCCTAGAGCATTGTGACAAATATGGGGGAAAGTAGAGCTTAGAGGTAACATAGTCATTTCCTCATCTGAACTCTTTTTTAGGAGTAGAACACTAAATCAGGAATTGGGTAAGAGTGACAATGTAGACCCTACCAGTATAAATAAGAGGAAAATTAAGAGCATTGAGAGCTTCCAAGAGAGGATGCTGACCTTTAGAACATGGGACTCAGCACTTCCTCAGTTGCACAGGACACTATTGTTGTTGTTGTTAAGTGTCATTGAGTTAAGAATGATTCATAGCTATACTATGAACAACAAATCTCAACCCTGTCCTATCCTGCACCATCCTCATCATCTCCAAAGTATGATGTTCCTTTCCAAGAAATAGCCTTTCCTAACAACATGCCCAAAGTGTTTGAAACAAAGCTTTGCCATCTTTGCCTCCAAGGAGCATTCTGGCTGCACTTTCTCTAAGACATATCTGTTTATTTTTCTCATAGTCCACTGGATATTCAGTACTCTTCCCCAATACCATACTTCAAAAGCATCAATTCTTCTTCTGTCATCCTTATTTCAGAAGTACAGCAGGTCACTGAATTAGGCACACCTTATTCTTTAAACCATGGCCTGAATAAAGCACACTATAGTCCTCAAACTGGTATCATTGTTCCTCAGTTCTTTGAAGAGGTCCCTGACTGCAGACATTTCTAGTGTAATACATCTCCTGATCTCCTAAGTGCTGATACCAAAGGTGTTGATTATGGATGCAAGTAAGATTAAATCAGTGACAGTTTTAATCTTTTCTCCATCTATCATGATGTTACCTATTGGCCCTGTGGTAAAAACTTTTGTTTTCTTTATGTTGACACGTAATCCATATTGAAGTCTGCAGTCTTTGATCTTTCAAAGCAAGCACTTCGAGTCTTCCCTACTTGCAGCAAGTAATGTTGTATTATCTGCACAGCACAGGTTGTTAATGAGTCTTCCTCTGATCCTGATACTACATTCCCCTTCATAGAGGACATTATGCACAGAGCATTAGGTGGTGGAAAGAGACTATGTTGCTGAAATTAATAGATGAATCAAAGTCTTTGCTTTAGCATACATGTTTTCTGAAAGCTCCAGAACAATAACTGTGGAAAGAAAGCTTTAGATAAGCAGAACTCTTAGAACAGAAGAAAGACTCAATATGAGGGAAAGAACAACTCTAGCCAAGTTACTGAGTATATGAGTTTCTGCTTTGGCTTCCTTATATTACTCCAGTCAGAGAATCCACCTACACTACAGCCGACTCAACCTCACATCATAGAGATTAGTTGTCTTTCCGCAGAATCCAGTTAGCTTTGTCAGAGACAGTCTAACAATCAGAACAATTTGTCCCTGTGACCTAAGGAACTGGAGGGAATAAGAAAGTCACATGTATGTCTGAGATTTCTTCCTCTCTCACCAAGATTTAGTTCTTCACCATCACTCAATACCATTTCAAAGAGGGTAGAGAATTCCAGACAGGGTTTGTGCACATAGAGTTGGTTGCATCAAATTACTCTTATACTTAGTTGACAACTTTACTTTTTATCCCATTCCTGACTCTCTATGTTACCCTCAAAAACAACTGAGACATGAACAGATATATATATCTGTTCATATATACCTATGTTCACAATACTGTTATTCATAATAGTAAGAAAATAGAAACAGGCCAAATACCCATCAATAAATGAATGGATGGAGAAATTCTCACAATAGAACACTATGCAGCACTGGGGAGCAATAACTTCATAAAATACCATGTAACATGGGAACATCTAGAAAGCCTTATGCTGAGTGAATTAACTCAGTATAATAAGAACAAATATTGTATAAAACCCATAATTGCAAAAACAGGAGGATAACTAGTAAGATGTGTATAAATGCCCAAAAGAGTAAGAGAAAAGGAGGGAGGGGACAGAAAAAAGGAAGGGAGAAAATCATTAGGATAATAGAGTTTAGTGCAGGACAGGGTGTAAAGGGATAGGAAAGATTCAGTGAGAACTTGAAAAGACTGGGTAATAATAGACAAGTTGTTGTGTGCTGTCATGTTGGAACTGACTCATAGCTGAGCCTCCAGCTGGTTTTCAGAGGCAATAAATTGCTTGGAAGGAGATTACTCATCTTCTTTGGGCAAACAACTGGTGGATTTAAATGGAATGCCTTTGGGATTGCAGAAAACTAGGGCACTAGAGCTCAGATCGGTAGTAGTGTTGTCTTATTGTTATTTATCATTGAGTTAGAACTGACACATAGCTGACTCACCAGTAGGTTCAGAAGCAGTTTAATTACATGGGAGGAGATTACCCATCTTTCTCCTGCAGAGTGGATTCGAACTGTGTGCCTTTCATTGGCAGAACAGTTCCTTACACACTAGGCCACCACAGTAGATCAGTAGTAATTAGTTATATAAAAACAACATATATGAATGTATGAAAGACAGTGTCTGAAGTGTCAAGTTTATCATTCAAAATGTATTTCTTAACCAATGATTAACTATTTTGTGCTGAAATGTTTACTGTATTAGGGTGAGAGGATTAAGGTGGGATACAGCCCCACCCTAAAAAGAGGCTTATTTAAGCTCATGGAACCTCAATGCTACCTTTTTTTTTGGGGGGGGGGGACACCTGCCTTTCGAGCTATACTGCAACTGATAGCATACAGCGCTCACAACTCTGCAAAACTCATACACAGTCTGGTGAGTCATTCCTCCCTAGGGGACCATCCTGTGAGCCACCAAACCCAAGCAACATAGAAGAGTGAGGAAACTGAACAGGGGAAGGCCTATTGATGCCAGAAATCATAGACTTATATAGCAAATCAAGCATTTGGGACATTGGTTCTGCAATTCTTATAAGTGGTCGACTACTAATCTTAGCAGAATGAACTATGAGTACTCAATATAAATGAAAGAGTGTATAAAGCACAATATAAATGAATGAAAACATAATTTATATGAACTATCATATGCAAACCATCAAAAAATAATACAAAAAAGAGGACAATTGCAAGACAGAGTTAGTTCAAGAATATAATTTACATTTTATTTGTACAAATATTTTGCAAAAATGCCTTAAGACTTCAAACAAAAAATGACTTACGGTCTCAGTTGCTGTACCATGTGTGTAATGGGGCCACATTTCTCACTGATTTTCCCAGACTAATGACTGAGTGTGGCAGAAACATGAATGCTGGCTCAAGCCCAGAAGAAATGAGACTTCCTCTAAAAGATTACCTTTTAAAAAAGTATTATTATTATTGTAGATTACTTTTGTTGGAGAACTCCCTTTTTGTTGGAGAACTCCCTTTTCTCTACTTTTCCCTATTTTGCCTTGCTCCACTTTCTCAGAACTGCACTACATTCTGTGAGCCTTCCAACCTTTTTTCTTTCGCTCTTACCTTCACACTACAGATTTTCACTATTGCTCTTTCAACTTCTCCAGGCTCCTTTCCTTCACAAGAGTTTCCCCCAGTGAATTTCTTGTATGTGTTGACATCTGTTTCTCAGGGAACTCAGACTAGCGTAATATCTAAGAGGTAATGCAAACAAGTTTATGAAATCTATGCAGGTGAGAGTCTGCTGCAGATCTCTTAGGTACACTGTGAAATATTTCTTCAGCTTTGAGGATGTACTATAGTAATGCAAATGGGAATTTGTGGTTCTGTTGTTGGCTTGGGATCACCTCCTGTGAAGTCTGGTTGTATGTTAGAAATGGTGCAGTAACATTTAGCTCTATGGAATATATATATATATTGTGACTCATTTTCAAGTCATTTCTTTTTCACAATTTTTCTCTGCTTTCACACAGACTTTCTCCCAGGATTATATTGTACTATCTTTTCTCCTTGTCTAGATGACCTGCTAACAATGAAAAGGGATTCTCTGAGTCTCTTTCCACTTTCCAATTTATGGCTTTATAAGAAATAGGTCCTGAATCCCACGGGGATTACCTATTGGGGCTCTGTAAATTTAAAAAGTGAGCATCAGTGTTTCTTTCTCTGTGCATTCCTGCTATATTTCATTTAACTCTATTTCAGGAAGTCACTGAAAACTACTACTTAACAATTTCTAACACTGCAGAAGATCCCTGGGTGGGTGATTCAAGATAGTACCTCAAAACACTCTTACTCTATTATTCTCTTCTGATTTTCCCACTCTACCAGAGAGAGAAAATGTCTTTTCTTCCTAAGGAGATATGACTTAGAATAATTTATGTTTCAGTCTTCCAATAATTGCCCTTTTGATGGGAGCCATACAATAAATAGAAACTGGGATTTCTGAGATATTTTTGTGTAATAGCTCTGGTGGCCAAAAAGCTTCACTGTAAACCTGAAGTCACGTGGTTCAAGGATACCAGCTGCTCTGTGGGACAAGGATGGGTAATTTCCTCCTGTGTGGTTAATTGACTCTGAAAACCTGCCAGAGGGTCAGCCATGGGTCGGTTCTGACGCAGCGGTACATAACAACACACTTAATTGTTTTAAATTTCAAAACTTCATTGAAATCTCTCCCAAAATCACATCCAGAGATAACCTAAAATTCTACAGAGGTCTCAGAAAGTAAAGATCATGTCTTCTACCAGACAAATAAGTACAAATCTCCAACTATCAGGGATAAGGATATTCACTCAAGGATAAATGGTCTTTTATGACTGTTAAACAAATGTTACGATCTTTTGACATTGGCGAGTAATTTTTTTTTGTGGTGGTGATGGCTTAAAATTTGAGTTGAGGAAAGAGACTTTTTTGTTCTTTCACCCACAACCTCACTGCCATATATGTTTAGTATCATTTTGAAGACATTAACTGTCTTACAAATAAATACAATACAAATTTATGATTCATTCTTACAACTGGTAAATGCTTACTGTCTGCTGTTAAGCATTTCCAAGAGCTGTCTGTGTGAATGTCAATCCAAAGTCGGGGCAACAATTTTCTGACTATAGAATAGAGAGACTAGAGAGACTCTTTCAGTAAATGGAAGGTTCAGGAGCCATGGGGCTACACTGAAAGCATAAACAATTGAATGTGCAGGATAACAATCATTACTTATGTAGAGGTTACATAGAATGAAAATCTCTGAACCAGCCTTTAGGTTGAACTCATTGATCACATCACAAAAAAAAAGGAAAAATCAATTCTTTTGTAAACTTTCATTTAAATCATAATAAAAAAGAAAAATGCTTCTCTCTTATATTAATTATCAAAAATTTTGTCAGCTCTTTCAAAAACTATTAGAACTGGTAAGTGTCCACCACTGGAGTATTGATTCTAACTTGTCATGTTCCTGTCAGAACTGACTCATAGCTGACTCTCCAGTGGGTTTTTCAGAGGTTATACATTGCATGGAGATTACAGGAGCTTGACCATCCTTCTCGGTCAGAACAGCTGATGTACTTAGAACAACCTACTTTTGGGTTGACAGGTTGTCCTTATCCTCCCTCTATTGTTGTTGGTTGTTACGTGCTGCTCAGTCACTTGCGATTCATAGCAACCCTATGTACAACAACAAGCCCTACACCCTGCTCTATTCTGTGCCGATTTCCTTGCCTCTGACACATCTACATCCATTACCTTAGACAGTGAGTCAATCCATCTCATTGAGGGATCAGTTCATGGAGAAAGACAACATACTTGGAATGGAGGAGGGACAGAGAAAAAAGGAAGACCCTAGATGAGATGGATTGACTCAGTGACTAGGGTATTGGGGGTAGATATGTCAGAGGCAAGGAAATTGGCTCAAGTTAGAGCAAAGTTCAGAGCTTTTGTATGTAGGGTTGCTATGAGTGGCAAGCAACTAGATGGCACATGACAACAGCAATAATAACACTCACACACCATTGCTCTAATCTGTGTACAATTTCTTTATAGATGCTGACTCAGTAGGCACATTGTCAACTTAACTTATTGTAGGCAATAGTTTTAATAAAGTTTTGTCATGCACAACATTTCCTACATCAGATTTTTTTATCACAGACACTCTAATCATGAAATTGTTGACTTTTGTTTTAATTTTTCATTTTTATTACCTTTCTTTTAGTCTTTATTCTTGCTTTTCTTTCCTCTTGCATGAAAAATATCACTCTAAGGTCAGATAATATATGAGTCAAGAAATAGTAACAGCTCTAAGCAATTATTCTGAATCTTAGTGGTTTAATGTGTAAAAATACAGACTTGATTTAATTTTTATAAATTCAAATACAAATATTCTCAACAATGTTTTCCTGAAAATGGTGACTTGAGGATCCATATTTTATATTTTTATAATGTCCTTGGTCTAAGACCTTATGTTGTCTGAGTCATAGGACTCTATGTAAAATTTCAATAAGAAGAAATATTGTACAACTTCTGTATAATTGTAATTTTCTGTATCTCAAGATGAAAGAAATATCTTCCAGTAGATCTTAGTTTCTGTTAACTTAGCTCTGACTCACAGCACTATGTACTGTCTTCCATTCTCACTTCCAAGGAACTTTTGAGTTATATTTCTTCTAAAACATTCTTCTAGCAGTTCATAACATACTCAATAAACTTCATTGAAACTTTAAAGACATCAGCTCTTTTTCTGTCTTGAATATTTATTGCTTACATTTCATAGCTATAAGAAAATCTTGTGGCATAAACTATAGATTATTTTGCTGCTAACCTAAAGGCTGAGACTATCTGTTAGTTCATATCCAGTAGTTCCTTAGAAACACAATGGAGGGTCATCATGAGTCAGATCTTACTCAATGGCAATTGTGTTAGCCTAAAAGTTGACTTCCCCCCCCCATTAGGTAATCCCTCTGGTCTCCAGGTATCTTAACGGCAGATACATGGTCTCACAAATGAGCAAGACAACTAAACATCAACAGCTGTCGCAGCAATATAAAGAAAGCATTCTCCACACTAGAGGGTGAGTGGAAACAAACACAGTGTGAAAACACAAACACAGCTGCATCCAGGCTGGCCCATTGCTCACCAGTTTCTAGAATAATCTTGGTCTGTGTACCTACAATCATGTAAGTCATTCCCCTGAGGAGTCTGAGTCTAGTACTTTCTAGCAAGTCTACAAACCCACAGGACATGCAGGTATTGAGGAACTGAGCCACAGATGGAACTATTAATAGATGTGCAACCATGGCTGAATGAAAATCCAACTTTTCTGTAAACTTTCATTAAAATCACAATTTTTAAAAAAAAACCAAACCCAACCAAAACAACAACAAAAGAAAGTATAGACTTATACAACTATTTAAGCATTTGAGAATATCCTGACCTGAAGCATCTCATAAATAGCCTACTATTTATCTTAGCAGGACAAATTATAAAAACAGCAATTAATTCGACTTTTGAGTTTTGAAATTTCACATGCATGTAAGGCAACTGGAAAAGCCATGACTGACATTAGATCAGCTTAGTGATAAAAATTACACTCTTTTTTTAAAAATGCAAAAGTTTGAAACAATGAGAAAGGAATAGTAGTCAGAAAGTATGGTGTTGGTGACAGAAATAAGGCAGTACATGAAATAATTTGATTTTGTCTGTTCAATGATTTATGCATTGCAAATACCTTTAAAAAACAGCACAAAGGCTCCATTGCACATGAACCTCACTTGGTGGACCACATAGGGATCAGACTGACTAAAGCTCAGTATCAGCAGAAAAAACAGGCCAAATACTGACTGTAGAACAGACTCATCACTCATGAGCAAATTAAAATTGAAGCTGAAGAAAATGAAAGCAATTAAAAAGAATGAAAATGTAACTTTGAGCGTATCCCACCTCAATTTAAAAACCATCCTGAGAATAAGTTTGAGACATTGAACACTAATCACTGAAGACCAGAGTCATGGGATGACATCAAAGATAATATCCATAAGGAAAGAGAACAAACAGTCATTACAAAGACAGAGGAGAAAGAAAAGACTAAAATGAACGTCAGAGGAGACTCAAAAAAGTGCAGTAGAGCATTAAGAAACCATAACATGGGAGAGAAACTCCAAACCAAAAGAAATGAACAGGAAATTTCAAAAGGCAGCTTGAGGAGATGAAACAAAGTATTATAATAGAATGTGCAAAGATATGGATTTGGAGAATTCAAAGAGAAGAACTTGCTCAGCATGTGTAAGGTCAAAAGAACTAAACAACTTAAGCCCAGATTGCAATACTGAGAGATGCTATGGGCAAAATCTTTAATGATCCAGGAAGAACCAAAACACAATGTACATGAATGAAACATAATGTAAATTAATTTTGTAAGCAAACCACATAAAATTTTTTAAAAAGATGAAAGGAATCCATAGTCACTAAACTGAAAGAATTCATTGGCACCGATAAAATTCAGGAAGTATTACATGAACAAAAATCAATGATAATGAATGTGGAATATCAAGCTGTGCTGACAGCATTTGCAAGAGCCTCATGAATCAATAGAATACCAAGTGACACGTTTCAACCACAGATGCAACCCTGAATGCAGTTGTTTTATGCCAGAAAATTTGAAGGACAGAAAATTTGGCCAACTGATTAGAAGAAATAAATTCCTAGTTGCTCTTGTTCCCAAATGGAAAAGTGTCCCAAAAGACTGTGGAAATTATGGAACAATATAATTAATATCATATGTAAGTAAAATATTGCTGAAGATTTTCTGAAAATGGCTACAACAGTACACAGACAGAGACTGCCAGAATTTAAATCTGGATTAGAAAGAGGTATCAAACTATTGCTGATATCAGGAGGATTCTGGCTAAAGTAGAGAATACCAGAAGAATGTCTATATGTGTTGTATCAATTGTGCAAATGCATTTGACAGTTTGTATCATAGCAAAGTATGGCTACAATTGAGGAAAATAAAAATGCCAAAGCACTTAATTGTGCTCATATGAAACCTGTACATAGGCCCAGAAGCTATTGTTCCAACAGAGCAAGGGAATACTACATAGTTTAAAATCAAGAAAGATATACCTCAGGGTTGTATAGTTTGCCCGTATCTAGTCAACCTATATCCTTTATTAAAAACAACAACAACGAAAAGTGGGAAAAGACTCATTGACAGCCTGTGTTATACGGATGAAATGACTATGCTTGCTGAAAGTAAGGAGGACTTGAAACACACTGCAGAGGATCAAAGACTATAGTCTTCAAAATAGCTTTCATCTCAACATAAAGAAGACAAACATCCTCACTACCGGGCCAATAGATAACATCACAATGAATGGAAAAAAATTTGAAATTGTCAATCATTTCATCTTACTTAGGTCCACAATAAACACCACTGATATCAGCTGTCAAGAGATCAGGAGATCTATTGCATTGGGTAAGACTGCTGTCAGACATCTCTCCAAATTACTGATGAGCAATGATGTTAGCTTGAAGACTAAAGTGTACATGATTCAGGTCATGATCGTTATAATCACTTGTTATGCATCTGAGAGATGAAGAATGAATAAGGAAGACAGAAGAAGAACTGATGCCTTTGAGTTGCAGTGTTGGAGAAGAGCATTGAATATCCATGAACTAACAAAAAATTCAAACATATAGGTTTAGAAAAAGTGCAATCAGAGTGCTTCTTAGGGGCAATGATGGTGAATCTTCATCTCACATATTTTGGACATTTTGCTAAATGAGGTTATTCCTTGGAAAACGATATTGTGCTTGCAAAAATAGATGGTCAATGAAAGAGAAGATGACCCTAAATCTCTCGTGTGTCAGAGATGATCAGATGTCACAAGATAGGATAGAATTCAGATCTGTTGTTCATAGTGTCACTACACACCATACTTGACTTGAGGGCACATAACAATAACAAATACACACAAAATTTTCTTTTAAATCAGATTTGCCAAAAGAAATATGTCATTTGGTTTTTTAACAACTGCTTTAGAGAGTAACAGGGGAGCACTGACTTCTTAGGATAACTAATCCAACAAACTTCAAAGTCAGCATTTGTCTAAGCATAACATCCAGAAATCAGGAAGAGGTTGGATAGAAGGACTAATGGAAATTAGAACTAGAGGGATGAATTAGGGAATAGTGTAGCTACACTGTGAATATTGTAAATAATTTCATAAACCAAATTTTTATCAGTTATTGAATGGAAAACCAATTTGCCTTGTAAACTTTCATTCAAACCACAATAAAAAGGTAGGGGAGGGGACACAACATGACTTCAAAGAAAATTTGCTGTATATTTTTGTAGCTTTCCTCAGGATAATTGGCTGAAATTGACCCTAACAAGTATAAGTGTGGCTGGAGAGACAATCATGTTCTACCTGTACTATGCAAGTTAAAACTAAACTGAACTCACTACTTTTGAGTCAACTACAATTCATAGCCATTTTCTGTTGGGTGTCTGAAGCAGAAAATCTTTAAGGAAGGAGATTGTCCACTTTTGTGCCACTTGAAACACGTTCATCCCAGGCTTCAGGTTACAGGATATTAAAATAAAATTAGCATTTTTCACCTACTAAGACCAAATGCAGTCAGACATACCTTCCTTTTTATGCCACAATAAGTAGGAGTCTCTTCATACTATTCAATGTCCCCATGGAAAGCAGATATTGCATTTTTAATCCATGATTTTGAAGAGTATTTAAAGAGATAAAGCTATTTCAAAAGAGTGATCAAACACAAGATGTTGAGCCAGGCTGGTACTAGCAAGAAAGCGACATTGTACCATCCCCAGTCCTTACTGGAAACTTGTATTCAACTGAATTTACTCTATTGGTCTGAAATTTTTGGTATCTCTCTTTTTCTTGAAAAATTCTCCACACCTGAAAAATGAAGACAAAGAAATACTAAAAATAAAAGGGTGGGAAAAAATATATCAAGCAAATGGTAACCCAAAAAAAACAGGAGTAGTGATAGTAATCTTTGATAAAAAATATTTCTTTGCAAAAAACATCATAAAGGACAAGGAATATTACTACACATTGATAAAAGGGTCAATAGATTAAGAAGACATAACAAGAATAAATATCTATGCACCAAATAAAAGACCTTAAAAATACATAAAACAAATATTAACAAAACTGCAAAAGGAAATAGACAACACTACTATAGTAGTTGGAAACATCAATACACCACTCTCAAGAAAATATAGAACTTTCAGAAAGAAATTCAACAAAGATGCTGAAGAATTAAGCCACACAATAAACCAACTGAATTTCATAGCTATTTATAGGCGAATGCATTCCCAAAAAGCACATTATAACTTCTTCTTCACTGTGCACGAAATGTTCTTTAGAATAGATCACATTTTAGGACACAAGGCAAGTATCAAGAAATTAAAAAACATAGAAATAATACAAAGCATATTTTCAGACCACAATGCTACAAAATGAGAAATTAATAACAAGAGGATAAAAGAGAAAAAAGCAACAACCCCATACATGTGGAAGCTGAACAACACCTTGCTTGAACATAAGTGGGTACTAGGAAAAAAAATTAAAATGAAATGAAAAAGTTTCTTGAAAAAAATGGCAATGCAAACATAACTTACCAAAACCTCTGGGAAATGGCTAAAGCAGTAAATTTATAGCATTAAGCTCTAAATTACCAAAGAGGTAAATTTATAGCAATAAACAAACACATTAAAAGACAGGAAAAAATGGTCATTGACTCTCTAAATCAACATCTTGAGCAAATTGAAAAAGAACAGCAAGAAAACATGATACCCACCAAAAAAGAAACTGAAATGATAAAATTTAGGGCAGAAATAAAGAAAATAGAAAACAGAAAAACAATTTCATCTATCCACAAAACCAGGAATTGGTTCTTCGAAAAGGCCAATTAAATAGACAAACCACTAGCAAAACTAACAAAAGAAAAGAAGGGAAAAGACACAAATAATCCAAATAAGAGATAAAACAGGCAATGTCAGAATGGAACCAACTAAAATAAAAAGGTTAACAATTGAATATTATGAAAAACTATATTCAAACAAATATAAAAACCTAGAGAAAATGGACACATACTTTGAAAATCACTACCTACCTATATTGACACAAACCAAAATTAAACACTTGAACAGACCCATTACAAAAGAAGAAATTGAGAAGGAAAGAAAACAATTTCCAGCCAAAAAAAGCCCTGGACCAGATAGTTTTACAAGTTAAACTTATCAAACATTCAGAGAAGAGCTGACACTAATTCTACATAAATTAATTCAGAAAATAGAAAAAGATGGAATTCTCCCAGACTCCTTCTATGAAACAAACATATCCTTGATTCCAAAGCCAGGTAAAGTATCTCATGAACATATCTCATGAACATATGTGAAAATCCTGAATAAAATCCTAGCCAATAGAATCCAATAATACATCAAACAAATAATTCACCATGACCAAGTGGGATTCATAACAGTTATGCAAGGATGGTTCAACATAAGAAAAAAAAAATCAGTGTAATTCATCACATTAACAAAGTAAAGAACAAGAACCACATGATCCTATCAATTGATGCAGAAAAGGCCTTTGACAAATCTAACACCTTTTCCTGATTAAAACACTCAACAAAATAAGAATAGAGGGGAATTTCCTCAACATAGTAAAAAGTTTTTACGCAAACCCAAGAGCCAACGTTGTTCAAAATGGAGAGGTTAAACATATTCCCTTTGAGAATAGGAACTAGGCAAAGATGACCACCATCACCTCTCCTACTCAATATTGTATTAGAATTCTTAGCGATAGCAATAAGACAAAAGAAGGAAATAAGAGGTATCCTAATTTGCAAAGAGGAGGTAAAATTATCACTCCATGCAGATGATATGATTGTATACTTAGAAAACCCTAAAGACTCAGCAAGAAAATTACAGGACATAATTGACCAATTCAACAAAGTGGCATACAAGACCAACATACAAAAATCAATTGGATTTCTCTACAGGGACAGAGACTATAGAATGGAGCTAAGGAAAACAATACTCATCACAATAGCTAATCACAAGTTTAAGTACTTGGGGGTAATTCTAACTAGAAACACAAAGAATCTATTCAAAGAAAATTACAAAACATAACTACAAGAAACAAAAAGTGACCTGGAGAAATTGAAGAATATACCTTGCTCATGGATAGGAAGACTCAATATTGTGAAAATTATAATCCTACCAAAGGCAATCTACAAATTCAACGCAATCCCAATCAAATACTAATTCCAGGCAATCTCCAGTTTCGTTTGGAATGGAAAAAGGCCCAGAATAAGCAAAGTACTCCTTAAAAAGAGAAACAAGGTAGGCAGCACTTCACTCCCTGATTTCAAATCCTACTACACTGCCGTGGTGGTCAAGACAGGGTGGTCCTGGTACAATGACAGACACATAGATCAATGGAATAAAATTGAGAACCCACAATTCTACTCATCTACCTATGGTCAACTGATTTTTGACAAGGAGATGAAATAAGTTAAGTGGGACAATGACAGCCTTTTAAACAAATGGTGTTGGCAAAATTGGAGAACGATCTGCAGAAAAATCAAGCAAGACCCATACCTCACACCATAACCAAAAAGCAACTCAAAATGTATCAAGGACCTAGAACTAAAACCAAGGCCTATAAACTCCATTAGAGAAAAGCTGAGTAGAACCCTAGAAGCACTAATCTAGAACATGAACAGTTTCCCAAGAATCCTGAAAAACTTACAACCTGGAGAGGATAAAATAGATGAATAGGACCTTCTAAGAATCAAATCCCTATGCACATTCAAAAAATTCTCCAACAAGGTAAACAGGGAAGACACAGACTAAACAAACAAACAAACAAAAAAAAACAACCCCAAAAAAACCCTTGCTAATGTCATATAAAGGATTTATATGTAGAATTTATAGACTACTTGAATTCCACAAGATATACATAAACCACTCAATTGCAAAATGGGCACAGGATACGAACAGACACTTCAACAAAGAAGACACTCAAATGGTCATCAAGCACATGAAGAAATGTTCAAAAGCTTTAGCTCAAAGATAGATACAAATCAAAACAACTATGGGATATCATCTCACCCCACTAAGAATAGCAACATTCAACAGAGCAGCAAACAACAAATGCTGGCGAGGTTGTGGAGAAACAGGAACCCTTATTCACTGTTGGTGGGACTGTAAAATGGTATAACCACTATGGAAGGCAGTATGGTGCTTTCTAAAATGTTGGAAATAGAAATACCATTGGCCCAGCAATTCCACTACCGGGAATATAACTAAAGAAAAAAGAACTGCCACCCAAGAAGATATATTCACCCATGTTTATTGTTGTTTCATTTACAGTTGCAAAGAGTTGGAAACAACCCAAATGCCCATCAACAAACAAATGGATAGAGAAGCTGTGATATATTCATACAATGAAATAATATGCAGCACTGAAAAGCAAAGAACTCATTATTCTGAGTAAAATATCTCAGTCACAAAAGGACTAATAATGCCTAATGCCACTTTTATAAAACAGAATTGATATGGGGGTTGGGAGGAAACTAAGAGGGGATAATTAATGTACAGTTTTGAAACAGATGACATGAGAATTGTATATAAAGAATATATGATTAGATATTAGTGGCATGACAAAAGATCAGAATAAGAGCTTCACAGTAAAGTGGTCGGGGGGTGGGGCAGGGGAGAGTGAGATGACTATATAACAATGAAAGAACTTTTTTTCAAAGAAAAAAGGGAATTGGGTGGGAGAAGGGCAGGGAGGAAAACATGAAGCAATGAATGAATGGAAATAAAAAAAAAAGTTGTTGTTGTTATGTGCTGTCAAATCACCTGTCACTCATAGGGACCCTATGTACAACAGTCTTAAACCCTGCTCTATCCTGTGCCAATCTCACTGTCTCTGATACACCCACCCCGATTACCCAAATCACTGAATTAATCCACTTCATAGAGGGTCTTCCCCTCCTGCTTTGTCCCGCCACCTTCCCGAGCATGACGTGCTTCTCCAAAGATCGGTCTCTTCTTGCAACATGTCCAAAGCACGTTAGATGAAGCTTCAGAATTTTTGCTTCCAAGGAGAAGCCTGGTTTAACTCTCTCTAAAATGAACCTGTTCGTTCTCTTAGCAGCCTATGGAATATTCAATACCCTTCTCCAACACCACTGCTCAAAGTCACCAATTCTTCTATCCTCTCTAGTCCTTGTCCAGCTCTCTGATGCATAGTAAGCGATTGCAAAGACGGTGGCCTGCATTAGGACTACCTTAGTCTCCAGAATGACATCATTGCTCTTCATTACTTTGGAGAGGTGTATAACAGCAGACTTTCCCAGTGCAATGTCTTTTAATTTCCTGGCTGCTGGTACCAAGAGTGTTGATTGTGGAGCCAAGTAAACTAAACCTGTTAACAATCTCAGTCTCTTCACCATCCATCCTGATGCTGCGAATTGGCCCAGTGGTGTATGCCAGGGATGTGTTCTATCTCCATACTTTTTCAACCTATATGCAGAACAGATTATCTGGGATGCTGGACTATATGAGAAGAAGTGTGGCAGATGAAACAACCCTGTGAAACTGAGGAGGACTTGAAGTGCTTGCTGCAGAAGGTCAGGGACTGCAGGCTTCAATATGTATTGAGGCTCAATATCAAGAAAGCAAAGATTCTCACCACTGGGTCTACTGGAAGCATCATGATAGATGGTGAAGAGATTGAGATTGTTAACAGCTTTCATTTGCTTGGCTCCACAATCAACACTCTTGGTACCAGCAGCCAAGAAATTAAGAAATGAATTGCATTTACATAATAACCTTTAAAAAATATATTTAAAGCATGTAATATGCAAGTTCTCATTTATTATAAAACATTGTGAAGAAAAACATGAGCTATAAAACAGCATAAAAATAAAAACATGAATACATTAAAAATATAATAAAAAATAAAAGAACAAACTGTAAACACTATAAAAATTTAAAAATCTGATAATGTCTCTTTAATAGGTATGTTCTTATTGTTGTATGCCAGACCGTTGGAATCGACCCAGGGCTGACCCTCCAGTGAGTTTTGAGAGGCAATTAATCACATAGGAGGAGATGGCCCATCCTTTTCCCATGGAGCAGCTGGTGGCTTAGAATTGTATGCCTTTCGGATTACAGAGCAGCTTCTTGCTAGTAAGCCACCAGAGCTCCCTGTTGTATGTGTATAGTACATGCCTTAATATTAATAGTGTAAAACCATTAAGGTAAACAAACAAACAACAACAAAAATCAAACAACCCACAAAAATTGTGGTGGTTGTTGTCTGATGCACTCAAGTTGAGTACAACTCATAGTGACCCTATGAACAGCCATCCTGAAACTTGCCCTATCCTGTGCCATGCACTTGAGGCCCATTGCTGAAGTGACTGTGCCAATCCATCTTGTTTGAGGTCTTCCTCTCCTTTGCTAGCCACCTTTCCAAGCATGATGCACCCTTTCAAGGACTAGCCTTTACCAACTATATTTCCAAAGTATGAAAGATGAAGCTTTACCATCCTTGCTTCCAAAGAGCACTCTGGCAAAACCTTCTCCAAGACATATCTGTTTGTTCTTTTGGCAAACCATAGGATATATTCAGTGTTCTTATTATTGTTAAGTGCCATTGAGTCATAGAAGACTCATAATGACCCTATGAATGAAAGACCTGAACATTTATATAACTTTCATTGTTTCTACATGTTCATAGAGTTCCTGGAGGCAAGTCATTTCAGAAGTGGATGCCACTCCTGCATCCAGGCTTGTTTTAAATGGAGAACTCCACCAAATACTGATCACAACGGGTAACCATTATCGCATTTGACACATCAGTGTTACAGTGTTTAGCATCACAGCAACCACAAGTTACCTCTGTACCGCAAATGGACAGACCAGTGCTATATCATTTAGAAGAATGTTTGACCAAAACCAATTAAAACCAAGCCTGAGGGGGCAGATTAAAATCACTCACCTTTGGTAGTATAACTTTATATCAACTCGGCCAACAGAACTCTCTCTATGTTG
Organism: Elephantulus edwardii; assembly: GCF_000299155.1. Taxonomy (NCBI): domain Eukaryota; kingdom Metazoa; phylum Chordata; class Mammalia; order Macroscelidea; family Macroscelididae; genus Elephantulus; species Elephantulus edwardii. The sequence goes on from NW_006400085.1 coordinate 651,964, forward strand.
TTGTTGTTATTATTATTGTTAAGTGCTATTGAGCCATAGACAGCTCATAGTGACCCTAGGAACATAAGACCTGAACACTTGTTTAACTTTCATAGTTTTTCAAATAAACATCTATAGAATCCGGCTGCTGCAGACAACTTCCAAACTGGATTCCAGCCCCATACTGCTGATCAAATGTGTTTTTAAGTAAGAGGCTGAATCAAATCATCTCACACCCATTAGCTAGTCAACATTCCATCCTAATCCTCACCAGAACGAGCAAACAAACCTCTGTTGAATCCAGCTGCTACAGATGACTTCCAAACTGTATTCGAGCACCAGTCTTCTTAAAATATCTTTTAAATAGCTATGAAATAATCTCATGAAGAATATGTATAAAACTCATTCTTATCCAGTCCAAAGTGACCCACAGCTGATTCCCCACTGGTTTTCTAAGGCTTTAAATCACTGTGATGTGGATTGTCCACATTTCTCTTCGAGACTTTGGTGAATTTGAACTGTCAGTGATACTTAGCCTTTAGGTTGTAGTGCAACCTCCTATGGACTAGGCCTCCAAAGCTCCCAAGATTGCACAAGACCAAGCAATATTATACTTGGATTTATATGTACATATGGCTTGTCTGCGGACTTTCTTAAATTTATAATGGTTAATCTCATGGAGATAGCCTCACTTTTAGGGAAAGTGAAAAGAAGTTTTCGTTCCATTTGTCTTGGACTTTTCTTGTTCTTTGTGTTCTTTGTCCCCATTTTCTTTAGTACTGTTGCTGTAAGTTTGAGTCAGATCCAGCCCATAGCTAACCCTCTGGCTGATTTTCCCTCTCTCCCTCTCCCCATCTCCCTTTCCAACCTCTCTCTTCCTCTCTCCTTCTCTCCCTTTCTCCTATGCTCTCCCCTCCTCTCCCTTCTCACCTGCTCTCCTCTCATCTCCTTTCCTCTCCTCTCCTTCTTCTTTCTCCTCTTTGTCTCATATGGCATGACTACTATGAATTATCTTCCTTCAGAGTTCATCTTTTCATTAGTTTGTTATTTTATTTAAATAAAATTTTATTTATACCAGTTTATTTACAAAGTTTATTTTTCACACCAGATCTATCCCATTTCCTTTACTCACCCCTCCCTCCCCCAATCAAATTGTGCAACCCTATGATTAATCCTCCCCCCTGCACCCTGCCTATACTTCCTCTTCTGCTCCCTCTTCCCCCTCTTGGATCCTCATGCTTGTACTACAATAATGGACATATACTTATTTGTTATCATGGGGCTGAGTTAGTTCACTTAGCATAATACTCTCCAGTCCCTCTCAAATTAGGTAATGATTTACAAAATCATTGCTCCTGCATGCTGTGTAGTATTCCATTATGTGAATGCACCACAATTTGTCAATCTGTTTGGTTGTGGTTGGACATTTGGGCTGTTTCCATGTTCTTATAATGGTGAATAACCATCATAATAAGTCTCTGTGCCTCTGTACTCATTTTCTTAGGATGTGTTCCAAGCAGTGGAGTAGTTAGGTCATGTGGAATTTCTATGTTCAGCTTTTTGAGGAAGCACTAAACTGCCTTTCAGAGTCAGTGTCTATCTTTGTGAGCCATGCCTTTATGCAATCACGTCTTTTGGCCATTTTTTTTTATTAGTCTATTTTTATTTAAGAAATTGTACCATTAGAGAGTTACTATTGAGTTCCACCACTGGAACCAGAAGATGCAGCGCAGAAGCTGTCACTGTGTCTGCCTTTACCTTATTCTAGCCTCTTAACTGTGATTGCTCCCATGGGCTCAACACGTTGTTACCTTTAGTCGTAGCCCAGCTGGTTTTAGGTTACTTACAAGAAAACCTCATTTCTATCTGGCAGGCTTTTATTTTGGAAAGTTCAAATTTAAAAGAATATGAAGAGCACCGAACAGATAAAATTTTGACCCCAGTCTGCTTAACTGTCCTTATTTGAGAAAAACAAAAACAAAACAAAAAAAAAACTCAACAACAATTTTGAATGCATATGTAGCTATGAAGACAAAAGAAACATCAAATGATGTGCAGCAATAATATCATCTTTGTGAACGAAGGTAGACCATATGTTTTCTCAGATCAGAAATATCCAAAGTTCTCCAGGGTTTGCTACCAATTAGAGACAGAACTAGAAATAAAATCGCAGAAATCAAATAGCAGAGAAGGCTTGTGTCTCATGCAGCTCGTGTCAGCTCAGAGTTGCTGGTTTTGCCATACATTTAAAGACAGTTTACTCCTGCTCCTTTGACAGCTACATGAGTTGTTTGATCAGCTGGTCAAATTGAATTTTGTAGTACGTAACCATGCAGAGTCACAAGACACTATAACTACTGGGCAAACATATTATTTCTGGTATTCAGGAATGGGAAAGTCATGTTAGTTTAATGTCTCTTGCAAGAAGCAAAAGTGAATCTTAGAAGAAAACCATCACTTTTACTCGTCCTTATTCAATGATCTGGAATTTTCAGGATCCAAATACATTTGCAATAGAAAAACAAATGGTTATTGAACATGCATGAGAGAAACGATTAAATAACAAATATCTTCAAGAACAGCTCACAGAAAACATTAATAATTATTTTATTAGTGACAGCAATATTGTTCAAATACCTCAGCCAACCTCTAGCAACACTGCTGAGCCAGAGACTTCTATTGAAGAACTCCAGGGAGAACTCCAGGGACTTCAGAATGACATCTATTATGTCTAAAGAAGCTATACAAGATACATTGGAACAGACAGAATCAGATCCAGCATTTCAGGCTCACTATGATCTCTTTGACTATGGTAAAATAAAGACCAATAAAAATATATCACCTGGCATTTGCAGTCAGCATAGGAAAACTGATGTCAATATAGTGCTAGCAGATGCAGCTAATCTAGCAGTTAAACATCCTTTTAAAACAGAAACATCTGATACTCAGTCTGGGCAGTCCCTGTTTTGTATTTCTTATCAAAATGAAAAAGAAACACATTTGAAGAATAGCAACAAAATGATGAGCTTAGACAGGACATCCGTGGACATTTTTTCCCAAATAGGCTCTATGTGTGTGTTGTATACCATGGAGTTGGAACTGGGTAGTCCAGTAAATAAGCTTGCTCATAGTGGTGAATCACCTATACCTAGAACACCTGGTACAGCAATGGAGAAAAATATAAAGAAGAGTCTAGAGACAGTCCCCTCTAGTAAGCATTTTGGTAAAGACAGTAGTGTGCCCAAAGTAGTGGTTCCCCCCTCTCACACCAAGCTTGCCTGCTTGCTGCCAGTGAAACAGGAGGTGAAAACTGCAGGAAAGTGGCTGAACACTTGTTAATGGTTCCAGAGCTGCTGTCTCTAAGGCTGGTTCAGCAACACCTCTAAAAGATAATACACAGCAATTTAGATTCTCAGGAGCACTACTAAAAATTGGAAAACTGAGGAGTTGGATGAATATGAGCAGAATTCTCATACCTCTAATAAAAATCTTGGCAATTCATCAAAACCAATATAAAAGAAAAAAAATTAAGAAAAAGAACTACCCAGTTCATTTCCAGTATGGATGAATGCAGACAATTTTTTTCCATTGCATTATGATGAGTAAACATTCTGAACATACATGAGCAGAAGCTGTTTAAAGCTGTTTTCCCTTAAACTATGACTGTAGGGAACGAGATATTAACAGAATCTGAACGAGTGACCTGCACGTTCATTATACTGCAACCACTTTAATCTAAATTATGTTGTTTCTGAAGCAGCTGTCTAGTTCATAAATAGATTTACATGAAATGTTCTATTTTGAAAGAAACATTTGCAGAAATGTAAGTAAAACCAGTCTACAACACTGCATAGCTTTGAAATTGCATATTGTAAATACTGTGTAAATCTTGTTGAATAGAAGTTAAATCAATTTAATGTTCTTACATTGTTTTTAAATTCTCATAGTCCCCGGTTCTGAGCTTTATTAATCTAGAATTATTTTTACCTTTTCTCTTGGAAAAACAGTATTTTTCTTTAGAAGTGGGGGGTTTTTTTGGTTTGGGTTTTTTTGTTTTTTGGGGGGTTTTTTTGGTAAATATCCAACAAGACATTTAAAAACAGCCAGTAAATAGTAAAAAAGTGAAATCCACCTCAGCTGGTGGTGAAGGACCCAAGCAATCTGACGGTTTGGTTTTAGAATGAGCACGTTCATTACCCATGCTGTTTATCATTTCAGAAAGATTATGTTCTTGGAATATTGCTCTTTTAACTATTTTTCCTTATTGTTTTAGTCTCTTTGTTTTAAAAAGGAAGTGTTGTAAACCATTTCTTGAGCTTTTGTTTATAATTAAGCTATTTTTAATATATTATATTTATTTATATTTAATATAATACATTTATAATCTAAGCTATTTTCCAGAACTTTTCACTGGTTTGACTATTGAGCCGTAAAAGGTTTGGTGGTGCAGTGCTTGAAATTTCTTAACTATTACTCCTAAATGTTGTCAATTTAAAGAATTGTATTAATTCACAGAACTCCATAGTAGTGCCCAATGCAATGCCCAAGGCTAACCAACATGCCTCCAGAAACTATGAACTTTGATAAATGTCGATAGTTATAGAAAGGCTTCAGGCCTTTTGTTCATAAAGTCAACTAGAAGGCAATCAACAACACATTGTTAGGTTAAAGTTTGTGTGAAGGATTATCTCTGGTGTCCTTTTAGAAAGCTGTAGCTATCATAAGATGTAAAAGAGAAATCATAGTTTGATAAATGTATCAAACTATGTATCTTGTAAATGTATCTGTGTTAAATACCTATAGGTGCTTAGATATAACGCAATATCCCTGTGCCTATAAAATGTATAAAGTTACTTTCAAGGTCCTTGAGGGGAAAGGAAACGGTGCCTTCTCTGTATTAAACTCACAACTTAAAGATGAAGAGTTGGTTGAAACCTTTAAATGAGAACAAAAATTACTCATGCAAAAACAATTGTTCCTGGATATGAAATTATGCTTTTTTTCATTTTTTCTTTAATTTTATTTTATTAATTTTAATGAATATTTACAGAGATTTTGGATTTCCATTCATTCATTGTTTCACTTTTTTCTCTACCCACCCCACCAGTTCGTTCCTCTCTTTGAAAAGCAAAAGATTAACTTCTTCGCCGGTATACTATCCCCCCACTCCTGCCCCAAATGCACTCCACTATGCAACCTTAATTCTAGATTCCTGTGATAATCATAATACCCTATCATATATCACTTTTAAACTGTTTTCTCCCTCATCTGTTTCAATTCAGTATACATAATCTAGCCAGTTTTTCTCAGTCTTACTCCAACTCTGATGTCAGTTACTTTCTACAACAGTGGCACCGTGCAGTATTTATTTGCCTTTTTGTGACTGAGATAGTTTACTTAGCATAATGTCCTCGAGGGTCACCCATTTTGAATAATATTGCATGAGTTCCTTGTTTTTCAATGCAGCGTAGTATTCCATTGTGTGAATATACCACAGCTTCTCTATCCATTCGTTTGTTGATGGGCACTTAGGCTATTTCCAACTCCTTGCTATTGTGAATAAAGCCGCAACAAAGGGCTTTCTGTTTGATTAAATATGTTTCTTTGGGTCTCTTTCCCCACCTCCAAAAAAGAAATTTTATCTCAGCTCTGGGAACTTTCTATCTTCAAGCATCATTATGAACACATTAGGAAATTATTCTGCTGTGTCAGATGCCCAATATTTTCTTTGACATGACCAGATGCCACTAGAAAGAAACTCAGTTTTCTTGTTAGAAATTTTCTGTGACATATCTAGAAACAAAAGCAACATATCAGACCTACAGGCATACATTCACAAAGTATTGTTTAGAGTTTTCTTTTTAAAGCTCTTATCTGATATTACTTTGCCCTGAGAGTGACTTAACTATGCTTTTGATGTTACCAAGGTACAGTCATGCCTTGGGCCTGCACAGATTCCTTTGTCAATCCGGGCAGGCACAATCTGACTTGACTAGTCCAATTTTACCAACTAGTGTTATATGCTAGATCTTCCTCTTTTACCTTTAAAGAATTATGATGCTATTTCTTTTCTATTTCTCTCGGCTGAATGCCAATGAAATTATTAATTTAAAGATTGCCTGATAAAATTTGCTGTTTACCATAAGAAACTGAGTCATAAAATCTTAGGAACTTATAAGTGAGTACTAATTTTAGAGTATTTGGAGTATACCAATGTAATAATATTTTATAGACAGTAAATATATTTGAATCCCAAAGGTGAATGGAAGATATTTCAGACGCAAAAAGCTGAAACAATCCATAAACACAAAAAGTGAACTACAAGAACTGTTAAAAAGTTCCTTGGAGATAATTTCCATGAATATTAGTCTCTACTAAAAGGAATTCAGAGGTCATTCTTCACTGGTGCTATGAATCCACCAGTGGCTCTTTTGGAGGAAGATACACAATCTCCTCCTATGACCAAAGTCCTAAATGATCCAGGAAGCATCAAAGAAGATGGAAAGGAGGAGAGAAGACATCACTGGGTGAGACAGTCTTCTCCAGAGCCAGCAATTTCAGTTGTGGAGGAGAGAAAAAACAAACTTCCCTGGGACAGGGTTCCTCTGTTCGGAGATCTGTCGGTCCATCCCAGGGACCAGAGAGGGCAACAGAGTTTGGAACAGGGAACTACAACCAGGGGAAAGATTTACTTTCTTAGCAGGCACGCTGACCTGTGAGAAAGAGAGCAAATTTGAAATCCTCTTGGATACAAACTGCTTAAGTGGAGTATCTGGTATCACACCACTCAGATACTCCACAGACAGAGGAGGAAAATAGATTTTGAGAGAGAGGACTACACTAAAATGAGGTTCCTACAGGGCTCCACTGCAGACCAGAAAGAAGGTAAAGGACTTTAGGAAAGGCAAATTTTCCCAGAAAGAACTTCCAGTAGTCTGAGTTGTCCACCCCATGTTGTTGTTGTTGTTATGTGCCGTTGAATCGTTTGCGACTCATAGCGACCCTATCTATGCACAACAGCCCTAAACCCTGCTCTGTCCTGTGCCAAACGCACTGGCTCTGACAC
>NW_006400085.1:659923-661202 GCF_000299155.1 Elephantulus edwardii
ACATTCCTCTGGTATTCCCTGATTTCATCTAAGATCCATCTAACATTAGTTATAATATCCCTAGTACCACGACCCCTTTTAAACCCAGCCTGGACTTCTGGCAGTTCTCTGATGATGTGCTGTTCCAGTTGTTTTTCGATAATCTTGCTTGCATCTGAAATCAATGATATTGTTCTATAATTTCCACACTCTGTTAGGTCACACCCTTCTTTGGGATGGGAACAAATATAGATCTCTTCTAGTCAGTTGGCCAAGTGGTTGTTTTCCAGATTTCTTGACACAACTTGGTGCGCATATCCAGCGCAGCATCTGTTAGCTGAAATATGTCAATTGGTATACCATCTATTACTGGGGCCTTATTTTTGGCCATTTCCTTCAAACATCCTGAACTTCTTCCTTCATCACCATAGGCTCTTGCTTATGTATTGTTTAATGAAATTCTTCTGTGTCTGCCAATGCCTTACAATACAGTGACTCAGTATATTCTTTCCATCTTCTTTTAATACTTCCTGGATCCTTTAATATTCTGCCTAAAGCATCCTTGATTATAGCAACTAGAGGTTTGAATTTGTTCTTCAGTTCCTTGAACTTAAGAAATGCTGAGTGAGTTCGGCCCTTTTGATTTTCTGACTCCAACTCCTTGCACATTTCATTGTAATATTTTACTTTGTCCTCCCGTGCTGCCTTTTGAAATCTATTCAACTCTTTAGTATCTTGAATTCTTTTTTCTGCTTTGACTTCTCTGTGCTCCAGTGCAATTTTCAGATTCTCTTCTGACATCCATTTTGGTCTTCTCTTTCTCTTCTGTCTCTACAATGACTGTACTCTTCCTGGATGATACCCTTGATATCTTCCCACAACTAGTCTGGACTTGTCTCTTTAGTGTTCAAGGCCTTAAACCTGTTCTTGAGATGGTTCTGAAATTCAGGATAGACTCAAAGTCATATTTTGGTTCCTGTGGGTATGGTTTAATTTCCCTCTCCTTCAGCTTGAACTTGTATATGAATAGTTGGTGGTCTGTTCCACAATCATCTCCTGGCCTAGTTTTCACAGCTGATACTGAGCTTCTCCAGTGGTTCTTTCCGCAGATGTAATAGATCTGATTCCTAGGCATACCATCAGGTGAAATCCATGTATATAACCTGCGTTTATGTCTCTTAAAAACATATTTGCTATGAATAAGTAATTTATTGTGCAAAATTCAATCATTCTCTCTCCAGCTCCATTTCTGTCATCGAATCCATGTTTCCCAACTACTGAATCTTCTTCTCTGCTCCCA
>NW_006400085.1:664767-673400 GCF_000299155.1 Elephantulus edwardii
TGTTGATAAATCGTCCACCAATCTTGACCCCACATTTCTCCTCATACAGCCCAGCCTCCCGGATAATCTGTTCTGCATATAGATTGAAAAGGTATGGAGATAGGATGCATCCCTGGCTAATTGTATAGTTTAGATTTTCTGCATCTTTGTTGAGTTTCCTTTGGGTTGATCTATCCTTTGGTAATAGTATTGTGTTAAAGTATCCTATCACTATTGTGGTGCTATTTCTCTCTTCAATTCTTTTAACCATTGTTTTATGTATTTTTCAGGTCTATCATTTGGTGCATAACTTGACCAAGGCTATGTCTTCTTGATTTATTGTCCCTTTAATCAGTATGTAATGCCCCTCCTTATCTTATATTGTGGTTTTCATTCTGAAGTCTATTTTATCAGAGATTAGTCACTGCCAGTCCTGCTTTTTTGAGGTTGCCATTTGCTTGATATATTTTTTTGAGCCTTTGATTTTGAGTCTGTCTTTCTCTTCTGTTTTAAGACGTGTCTCTTGTAGGCAACATATTGATGAGCTTTTTTTTTTATCCATTCTGTTAGTCTTTTTCTCTTAATTAGTGCATTTCGTCCATTCACATTAACTGTGATTATTATCAGACCAGGTTTTACCATTGCCATTGATTTGTGCTTCTTTTTCTGTTGTTTCTGGTTTCTATGGTCCATCTACTTTCCTTTAGTATTTCTGTGTGAAGAACTTCATTAAAATTTCTTGTAGTTTTGGTCTTGTTTTCACAAATTCCTTATGTTCTTTCTTTTCTACAATTGATACAATTTCTTCTTCATATTTGATGAGAGCTTTGCTGGGTATAGAATCCCTGGCTGACAATTGTTTTATTTCAGCTTTCCATATATGCCATCCTATTCTTCTAGCTCTCCTGATTTCTGCTGAGAAATTAGAACAAAATCTAATTGTTTCCCCTTTTTATGTGACTTTGTTTTTCCCGTGCTGCTTTTATAATTCTATCTTTATCTTTTAATTTGGAGAATTTGACTATGATATTTCTTGATGTTTTTCTTTTTGGAGGTCTAGTCTATTTGGTTAAGGACCTCTCCAAAGTACTAAAGAGCAATGGTGTCTCTCTAGAGACTAAGGTGCATCTGATACAGGCCATGGTCTTTGCTATCACTTGTTATGCATCAGAGAGTTGGACAATGACCAAGGAGGATAGAATGAGAATTGATTCCTTTGAGCTGTGGTGCTGGAGAAAAGTATTGAAGGTACCATGGACTGCTAGGAAAACAAACAGATTCATCCTGGAAAGGGTTAAACCGGGTGGGTTCTTGGAAGCAAGTATTCTGAGGCTCCATCTAACATTCTCTGCACATGTTGTGAGGAGAGACCAGTCCTTGGAGAAGGACATCATGCTTGGGAGGGTGGAGGGACAGTGCAGGAGGGGAAGGCCCTCTATGAGGTGGATTGATTCAGTGACTGGAATAATCAGGACGGGAGTGTCAGAGACAGTGCAATTGGCACTGGACAGAGCAGAGTTTAGGGCTGTTGTGCATAGGGTCACTATGAGTCACAAGCGACTCAATGGCACATAACAACAACAACAACACAGTCTATTTGGTGTTTGCTGTGCTTCTTGAATGTGGATTTCCCCATTCTTTAAAATACTGGGAAGTTTTCTTCTGGTATTTCTTCCACAATTTTCTCAGTGAATTCCCTGTCACTCCCTTGTTCTCAAATTCCAATCATATGTATGTTATTCCTTTTGATGCCATCTCAAATGATTCTAATGTTGTCCTCATTTTCTTTGTGTCTCATCACTGATATTTTTTTTTCTTTTACTATGTTTCAATGAGGTTCTTGTCTTCTAGCTCACTGACTCTCTTTTCCATCTCTTTGCTTCTTCTTTTTTGTCTACCAACATGTTAGAAACGTCTGCTATTTAAGTCTTAATATCCTCTATTGTATTTTCATACTTTTCTGTTGCTGCCAGTACTGTGTTGGCTGTAGCCTCTGTCTTGTGATGATTTTTTTAAGTTCTTGTACCTCTTTAACTATACTACCAATTCTTTCTTCCATCTTTTGCATTTTCTTCCATAGCTAATCAAAATTCATAATATTGTCATGTGCCAGGAATTATAGAATAATATTTTGACATCTCCATTTTAGTTTTTAAATCTTGACCTGTAGAAGCCAAGGACAAGTGGAGTATTTGTCCAGCACATGTCAGATACTTTGGGCTCGTTATCATAGAGTTGGAAAGATTAATAACTTTTGCCATGCTTTAAACTGAGATTTAGAGAGACTGTAGAAGTTTGGAAGATCACACACATAATAACTGGTACAGAGAGGAGTGAAACACAATTCTGCCTGACTCTAACATCCAGCATCTAAAGTGATGCTGCTTGTGAAACATCACAGTTGGGATATTTGTTGTGCAAAGGGTATTTGGATTATACAAGATTCCTTTCCACTTTTATTTAATTTACCCAGTTGGAAAGAAAACTATTATTTCTAAACATTGTGCCTAAATTCTGGATACTGACAAGAGAGGCAAGGGGACTGCAACTTCCCCCAATCAACAATCAATTCAGAAGAAAAGTCACTTAACTTAGAAAGTCTTGAACTCCTAGGAGGAAATCAGTAGGAAGAGCAACCTCTCATTTGCATTATCATTTTTGCCATTGTGTGCACAGGAATAATTTCTTGTGAAGCTGCATGCAAATAAAGAGCTGCACAATTTGAAGCCGGGGTCTGTGTCCATCTTCCAGTAAGTGCGCCTCTGAGTCCAATTATGTGACAACTCATGAAGCAAAGTATGCAGGGGTTCAGATGTCAGCAGTCCAGGAGCACCTGTGAACGAACCTGGGGCTTTACATTTTAAATAATATCTGACTAATGAATGCTGTGATGCACTAAAATATTCTAGACTGGTTCTTCTTTCATATGAGGAAGGGAAGCCAGAGGTACAGAAATCCAGTTGAATTAATTTACACAGTAGAGGTTGGAAAAAACAATCTTCCATTTATCATTTAAGTTAACTGTAATGGGTCTAAATCTAAAGAGCATTACCTCTAAATTCCATTTAAGACAATAGTTAATTACTTTGTGTTAATACTTGTTGTCAGGTTACAGAATATAACAATGACTGAGCACTCAATTATTATTGAGAGTAGAAAATGAAGATATGCAGGGCTTAATGAGATCCAAAATGTGAAAAGGCAATTAGTATACAAAGGTGGAATAGGGTATACTTAGAAAAGCTATATAAAGCAAAACAATTAATTTATAATAAGCACAAAGCTTCTGTTACCAGTGCTAAAACCCTACTACATGCCAAGTGCAACACTCAACTTGCTTACATTTGTGCTTTATTTAATCCTTATTTTATTGGCTGAGGAAAATGAAGCTCATGAAGTTTCCATAAATTGAGCAAGGACATGGCTATTTAAATGCTGTTTCATGAGTTAAAGTCCCTCTTCTTGTACTGCGTAGTCCTTTTTCTCTTCCTTTTTGATGAATGGATTTAGAAGTCCAGAAAGTCAATGGATCATTTAAAAAAAAAGTATGAGAAACAAATTCTACTTCTCTATAGAACACATGTAATTCTATATTTGAGTCTTCAAATTCTATTATTTTTCTGAGTCTGAAAAATGTAGGTGTCTGAAAGTGGATTATCACCTGTCTTGTCAATTTGTTACTCTGTGGTAGCTTTCACAGTGCTATAATGTTGACAGTAAAAGCACTGCTATTTTAAACAAAGACAGGATCACTCATGGTAGACAAATTTTAGTGGAGCTTCTTGACTAAGCCAATGGATCTTATCATCTCAGTAGTATATTTGATACAGGATGTGAATATGTGTCTTCTATGATAGAAGATACTAAAAATACACAGTGGTCAAAACAATGGATCCTGACATTTTCTTGTGTTGTTTATGGGTTGCCATGAATCAGAGAACATTAGATAGCAACCAATACAACAACAAGTGTAGGTAGAATGGTTTCCTTTTTCTCCTAGGAATGGGAGGAGCTCTATGATACAATTCATGCCAAATAAACTGCACCTAACTTATCAAACTAGATATTCAGTACCAGTATCAATAACAGTGTAATTTCTTTGCTCATGGTAAGACTGTGATGTATATGTTTCAATCAAGCTTCCTGGAAAACAGAGTACAAGCAAAGTATTGGCAACATTTTTGTTTTAAAAGCAAAACACAAAACCGTGTGAAAGCAAGGGGAGAGGGCAATGATGGAAAGCAGTGTGCGGGATAGCTTTGCTCTGCTGATGATTGTGACAACAGGCTAATTAGGAGAAACATTGCAAGACAGGGGATGGGCTGAGTGGGCTTCAAAGAACACCTGTTACAGTTGTTGTGGAGTTCATTTCAACTCGTGGCATCCCCACATGTGTCAAATTAGAAATGTGCTCTCAAGGGCTTTTAGTAGTTTTATTTTTGGTGGGGTTTTTTTTGTTTTTTTTTTCTAAAGTAGATTACCAGTCTTCTTTTGCAAGGCTCTTCTGGGTATATTTGGACCATCATGCACTCAATTTGTAACCATGTGCCACCCAAGGTCTCCTCATGAACAACCAAACTCATTGCCATAGAGTCACGAGAACTTTTACTGGGTTCATGAGGCTCTAAAAGACTTTATGACAGCACATTACCCATCTTTCTCTCTATAAGAGCATTTAATGCGTTAACTTTTCTGTTAGCAGGTGGGGATGTTACACACTATGCCACCAGCACTACTGTTTATGGAACAAAAGATATTAGAAAAGTAATTTGAAGAAGAACGAGAATATTTATCTCTCAAAGAGAGCTCACTGTTTGATATTTCCAAGCAGCATAACATGATATTATGACAACTGCTTAAGAAATTCTTGCTGACCCTTCGTGGAATTTCTCAGGGTGTAGAGCATCGTGAAAGAGCTGTGCCAATCATTCTCCAAATGAGCAGCTTGTGTATTTGAATCTGTGGATTGGACTTGTGGTTAGCAGCTCAGTACGTAATACAGTAAGCACCATATACAGTAAGCAGTAAAGAGAGAAGCTGTTCCAGAGAGATTGATAACATAACCACAACAATGAACTCAAATTTGTCCTTTGTTTTGCAGAGTCACCAGTGGATTCCAACTTCCAAAGACACTTGTCCTTTAGATTAGCACTGTACTATTCCCCACCCCCCAAACTGTGCCCTGTGATACTAGACGTAAGAAGGTAATGGTAGAAAGAATAATTTCATTTCTTTTTAACTTTTTATTGTGATTTGAGTGAAAATTTTCCACATAATCTTTTATTAATTCATAAGCTCATACATTGTTCATGGTATTGATTGCAATCTTCACAATACAATAGCATTCTTATTCATTCCTTCCCACTTGTTGCTATGTTTACATTTTAGTTCCTCCTCCCTCCTGATTCCTTCCTGTGCTCTGAAATTTGTCCTCAGGTCAATGTTGCTCTTCTGATTTGCTTGATTAGTTACTGTAAGGACTATAAGCCTCTTTACCATTGTTGTTCCCATCCAAGACTAGCTCTTGCTTGGCTAAAAAACAAGTCATGGCATGATCTCATTTCCAAGTCAGAAGGCTAGCAAAGGTCCATAGACTCTGGAATTCCATCAATCTCTATCATATAAATAAGCTTGGCCACTTTAAAATACAATTTTTATTTTGTCCCGTATTTTTCTGTATCTAGAATCTCTCTACCATGAACAGTTTTAGAGTTGTCATTAGTGGCAGCCAGACACCATCTAACTCCTCTGATCCCAAGGTCCTGGAGGTTGAAGTGTATGTGGTTATTTAGCCTATAGTCTTTTATTTTATTCACTCTTCTTTGCTTTGGGTGAAGAAAAACTAATAGTTGTACCTCCAGGGGCTGTTGTTCACAGAATTTTAAGACCCATCACTACTTAACAAAGTTGAGTGTGGAACGTTATATGGGCTATATTACACCAACTGACCTTGATATTCTCCACAGCTATGACAATGAGCTCCCCTCAGGAATCACTTTGCTTCTTTGTTGTTGTTACGTGGTGCTGTTGAATCTGACCCAACTCAGCTGACTCTCCAGAGAGTTTTCAGAGACAGTTAATCTCAGAGGAGGAGATTGCTCCCTTCACCCTTCTGAGCATGATGTCCTTCTCCAAGTATCAGTCACTCCAGGCCACATGGCCAAAATACAGCCTTCAAGGATAAACTTGGTTTCACTCTCTCCAAAACAGACCTACTTGTTTTCTTGGTGGTACATGGTACGTTCAAGACTCTTCTCTAGCTCCACAACTCAGCATTAACATATTATTAAAAGAATGATGGTTTCTTTAAAAAAGAAAGAGGATCCTTCTTGTTATGTGCTGTTGAGTCCACTACTCATACCGACCCTATGAACATCATATCTAAACCTGTTCTATCCTGTGCCATCTTCATAATCTCTGACACACTTGAGGCTATTGCTGTCATTATCCCAATCTCATTGCCAATTCATCTTGTTGAAAGTCTTGTTCTTTTTGTTGACCCTCTACCTTTCCAAGCATGATGTCCCTTTCTTAGGAATAGCTTTTTCTAACAATATACTCAAAGTATGTGAGATAAAGCTTCAGCATCCTTGTTTCCTAGGAGAATTCTGGCTGTACCTTTTTAAGATATATCTGTTCTTTTGGAATCCATTGGTTATTCCATAGTCTCCTCCAGTACCACAGTTCAAAGGCATTC
This sequence comes from Elephantulus edwardii, assembly GCF_000299155.1. NCBI lineage: Eukaryota > Metazoa > Chordata > Mammalia > Macroscelidea > Macroscelididae > Elephantulus > Elephantulus edwardii. The sequence continues at coordinate 671,444 of NW_006400085.1, forward strand.
TTCTGTTCCAGGTCTATTAAGGTATAACATTAAACTGTTTGATGGAAAGGGAGTTGGCATACACCTGAGGAAGTTGCTTTGCTAATTCTAAAGATGGCACTGGATAGAGCAAGTTTCCAATATGTTGTTCCTAAGGATGCTAGGAACATAAAAGTCAGTTGGTTTAGCAACACTTAACATCAACAACACAAATTCTGTACACAGAATCTCACAGAATATATGAGAGAATCTATCCTTGCTTGAGAAAAAAAGACTACTATCTGTGATGCTGCAGAAAACTCCTGTGATTTCTTGGTTTTAGTCCTATTTGTGGCTATGTGAGGAGTAATTTCCACCATGAAATGTGGGTGGCAGGGTTATAATCTTGAGGAGCTTTACCTTGTTTAAGTATCTCTTTGCTTTTAAGTTCTATGATCTCATGCTTTTTACATAAGTAAAAGACTTGGGTTTGCCCTTGACTAAAATGATATGATTCTGTCTTTTAAAAACACCAATAGTCATGAAGTGGCATCATGGTGATGCCATGTGTGTCAGAGTCATTTTTGTTATTGTTAGGTGCCAGAAGTTGACTATTGTTAATAGTAACCTTATGAACAACAGATCTCAACGTTGTCCTATCCTGCACCGTCCTCACAATCTCTGATATGTTCAAGCCCATTGCTACAGTCACTGTGTAAATCCATCTTGTTGAGGACCTTCCTCTTTTTCTCTGACCCTCCATCTTTCCCAGCATATCCCCCCACCCCCATGCCGCACCTCAGAGATCAGCCTCTCCTGACAACATGTCCAAAGTAAATGAGATAAAGTTTCACCAACCTTGCCTATAAGGAACATCATGGTTGTTCTTCCTCCAATACAGACTTGTTTAGTTTTCCTGGAAGTGCACTGAATATTAAGTGCTCTTCTCCAAAACTATAATTTAAAGACATTGATTCTTCTTCCATCATCTTTATACACTGTCTGACTTTTAGATACATAGAAAGCTCTTGAATTTTGATCCTCTCCCCCCCCCAAAAAAAAGATACACAGGAAGCAATTTAAAATGTTATGGCTTGGATAAGGTGCACCTTAACCATTAATTTGACATTGCTGCTTTTTAGTACTCTGTAAAAGTCTTTGGCAGCAGATTTCCTAATGTAACCCATCTTCGGATTTCTTGAAAGCCGATTTTGTTTGTGAATCTAATTTGGATGAAATTGTTGACACCTTCAATTTTTTTTCATTTATGATGATGCTGTCCAGTGGTGAGGATTTTTGTTTTCTTGTAACCCATACTGAAAGCTGTAATCTCTAATTTTATGCAACAGGTATTTCAAATCTTCTTCACTTTCTACAAGTATGGTTGTGTTATGTGTATAAGGCAAATTGTTGATGAGTTTTACTCCAATTTTGATGCCATATTCTTCTTTATATAGTCCAATTTATTGGATTATTTGCCAAAATACAGATTGAATGAGCATGGACAAAAGATACAACCTTAAGATACAACATGTTCCCTGATTTTAAATCACGGAATATTCACTTGTTCTAGATGGTCCAAACAGTCAACGTGGTGTTGTTTTTGGTGTGTGCCGTCGAGTCACTTGTGACTCATAGCAACCCTATGTACAACAGCCCTGAACTCTGCTCTGTCCTGTGCCAATCACACCGTCTACAATACACCCATCCAATTACCTCAGTCACTGAACCAATCCACCTCATAGAGGGCCTTCCCCTCCTGTGCCGTCCCTCCACCCTACCAAGCATGATGTCCTTCCCAAAGGACCGGTCCCTCCTTATAACATGTCCAAAGTATGTTAGACAGAGAGTCAGAATCCTTGCCTCCAAGGAGCCGCCCTGTTTAACCCTTTCCAGGATGAATTTGTTTGTATTCCTAGCAGTCCATGTTACCCTCAATACTGTCTCCAGCACCACAGCTCAAAAGCATCAATTCTTCTTCTGTCCTCCTTAGTCATTG
>NW_006400085.1:674050-683259 GCF_000299155.1 Elephantulus edwardii
CTTTGCATATTCAATGAAACACAGATATACATTCCTCTGGTATTCCCTGCTTTCAGCTAAGATCCATCTAACATTAGCTACAATATCCCTACAATATCAATGTGCTCACTGCTAATTGAAATGTAGGTGATTTGAGTTCACTCAGAGGTTCCATGGGAGAAAAGACTAGTGACCTACTTAAAGGAAAATTAAACATGGTGAAACCTAAGTGCAATTATACTCTTTACACAGGTAAATACCAGTCAGAATAAATTTTACAACTTGTTATTTATGCCCTTTGAATAGCTAATTTGACATAGAGAAACTTTGTTACAAAGAAGTATAAATGCCCTACTACTGTACAATGAAATTAAAGTTGCTTTGATTATGTGGCAGCCACATTCAAATAATTCTTAACAAGTTGTTGGAGTATAGAGCTTCTAGAATTCATTGTCTGTCCTCCAAAAACTAATTGGAAATTGTAACCAAAATTTCTCTATTTCAAAGTAAAGGCTAAAACTATATCATAGCCAGTTCCATCCACCTTTATTTTTACAAAACCTGAAAGCCTAAAAGAGGGATTTCCAAGCTCTAAATAAAGGGTAGATTAGTTTTCCTCCAAGTTTCTCAGCCTTTGTTATTTAGTGCATGTGATGCTGTTAAAATTCAGAAAATCAGAGTTGAAGAGAATTTTCCTAAAAATTGGTTGCATATACTTGTGCAAATCATTCCCATTTTTCTTGTTCATACAAATACAGAAATTGAATGGTCAGCTAAACTTGTCTTCTAGCTATGTAAATACAGGATTGTTCTTACCTTAATTACTTGGCCAGGTAGTAAGTAGTCATGGCACCAAATAGATACATTTGGGCAAAGTCACTACTAAAATAGAATTGATAATGGATATTTTCCTGAAAGAAATGAAGAAACTTATGCCTGCAAGCTGCACACATGATTGACTTTAATCATAAGGCTGAGGTTGATGACTGTGCAGTCCTTGTGGTTCAGTCCTGGGGCGTAACAGTGCACACTTAGGTGACAGATATATCACCTAAATGCTGTACACCCAGATCAGAGATGTGTGTGCACATTGTAGATTAAAAATGGAAAAAAATAAGGATAGTGCACATAGAATGAATGCTAAAATGAGAGGCTGCTGGTTAAGTAGAATGGGGTAGTCACTTTAGTAAGGTTGTAGAAGATAAGAGACAACATGGTACAATCTTGTCAAGATTAGAATCTCAATCTTTAAATTCAGAGAAAATTCTAGAAGGACTTATGAATGAAGCTGCATCTATAACTGATAAACACTATGATTTTGGAACAATTACTTAAAAACAAGTTTCCTTAAAGGTAAAATTGAGACTATACTTGCTGTCACGTCTAAATCGGATAGCATACCTTGTGATGGTAAGGTCCCACACCATGCTGTCTGTTATACTGAGGTAGCTTGCATGTTATGATGAAGCTAGAAGCTTTGTCATCAGTATTTGAAAAGCCAGCAGGATTATCAATGGTGGAGCTTTCAGACTAAGACTAGAAAGAAAATTCTGACAATCTATTTTCAAAGAATGTTGTCTGAAGCCCTTGTTTTGGGAAAATCATCATGAAGGCTTAATCCTTTCATGAAAGTGGAGGGCCAACAAGGGTGTAGAGGACCCTTGGTGTGCTGGATTTGCGTAATACCCACCACTACAGACTTGACCATTCTGGTGACTGTGAGGATGAACTGGGAAGGGGAATTGTTTCCTCCTACTATTTATAGTGTTATCATGAGTCAAAGTCAGTTCTACATGTCTGTCTTCTATGTGTCTAGGTATTGTCTTAAGTAATTTATGAAAGGATTTAGGTAAAGAGTCAAAACCAAATCCACTGCTTTCAACTCAATTCCATCTTATGGCAACCCTCCATCAGGTTTCTAAGGCTGTGTATATCTACATTAGGAGACTGTCCGTCACTCTCCTTCAGAGTGACTGGTGGATAGTTGAACTTTCAGTCAGCACAATACATAAAGCACCATGCCATCAAACTCTTTAGGTGAAGATTGAAGGAGATTTCCTCACCTTCCCATTCTGTGCCTTTACTTCCTCGTTACAGATACTGAATTTGCTCTACTTGCTTAGCATCTGCATTTCTCATTTCCTATTTCTTTCTTCTCACTAGACCGTAGATTTACTAAGACCAAGCTTTGAGGCGCAGCTTTGCCCTTTCCTGCCATACATGATTGGAAAATATAGCTTAATCTCCTGAACTTCAATTTCCTCATCTGTAAATCAGGGACTGAAGATCAGTGTTTGCAACATTTCTGGCCAGACAGAAAAGGGGGGGGAAAAAGTAGCAGACATTTGGTAATCAATAAATTACAAATGTTTTAAAAAAAAAGTGAAGTGGAATATTGGTGGTCAAGGGATTTATTTTGTTGGTTTTCTGCTTTATCATAATAATAATACAAAAGTTTCTAATTAAAGAAGTGCATGATTTCCATAACATGAACATGATCTATAACGTACAAGGATATTAAATACAGTCTTTCTCAAGCTATATTACAAGTGATGTTTAGGGAACAGAAGATAAATATGACCTGAAAGGCAATTAGCACCCATAGTGCAGGCAACACCATCATACAGGGTATTCTTCTTTCTCTTCTTAGACAGCTTAAAAATTTCTAGCAGCAAATAAAATTTCCACATAGCCAAATCCAAAGAAATCAGAGAAAGTTTCATAAAGATAAAATCTCCATAATTTTATAATAAATGACCACTATAATCCAAGTATTTTAGAACAGAAATTTACAGCCTCACAGGGTTCTAGGTGAGGACCCTTTCTTGCCTCTGCTGGCTTCTGATAGTTCTCCATTTTCTACAGCTGCAGCGTAACTCAGTCATCACGTGGCATTCTTCCCATTCTGTGCTTTTCTATGTTTCTTTTCCTCTTTTACAAAGACCCCACTTAGACTGGATTAGAGCTCATTCTATCATACATGAGTATGGCTTCATGCTAACTGAGAGCATCTTCAAAGCTTCTATTTACAAACAAAATCAGATTAACATATTTCAGATGTTTAAACCCCAATCCTTTTTATTAGAGAAACAATGTGATCCTTAATTGATTCATTGATTCCTCTTAGCCTTGAGAGTGAAATTTGAGGGGGGAAAGCAAGGAAGCTAAAACTGACAGTAAGTTGAGTGTTAAGGCCTGTCTACATGGCTTGTTGAGAGGACAAACTGTTTACTGATGCCTTGATAAAATGAAATATTTTTCCAACTGGGGAAAAAACCCACACCAACCTTGGAGTCTGCCATAGAGTATATGAATGTCTGCACTATTCCTCGTTTTCTTGAGAGAAAGAAAAAGAGGGTAATTTGAAAGGTCAGCTTTTGAGGCCTGGATCCTACGTCTTTCAGATTCTGTTTTGAATTGGAGTGTCATCTCGCATTGCTGATGTACATCAGGAAATATTACACACATTGCCGGTGGGGCTGACGTGTTTAATAAAGTGCTGTCTAGATCTAAGGAAATCATCAGACACTTTTAATGAACCTTTGGTGACATTTTACTTGCAATTATTGCTTCTCCATCTACAAAACACAGAATCGTAGACGTGGCCAAAATAACAAAGGAGATTTCAGTTAAAAGGATCTATATTTTTACTCTGGGCCTAAATTATAGAATTAAGGATCAAATAAAATGATTTACTATGCTGACAGGAGACTTGAAGAACCCACATAAAATACCCATTCTTTTTCTTAAAAAAATGCAGTATGTTTATTGAGGATGAAGAACAAATTCCATGAAATCTATTTTGCCATTTACTTTTAATGAGGAGATTCATACAATGCTTTCCCGTGGAAATATTTCACGGAAATAATGGACTATTTTGGTGCAGTTGCAATTGTTCCCTTTTCTAGGAGAACAAACTTTTGGAGCCAGACGTGGTAGGCAGATGTGTATGTGCTTTTGTGTGCATCTCTCTCTCTCTCTCTCTCTCTCTCTCTTGCGCGCCAGCGCGCGTGTTATCACTATCCAATTTGCTCTTTTTGGTCACTCAAATATGATTAGATTTACAACATACATAACCATGTAGATCTAGTTAACTTGACAAACTTTGTTTCAAAAGGTAGAGGAGTTAAGACTTTTAACACATTTTTCTGGCATATGCAATTACATTTAATGCCTAACAAATTATCAATGTTATTTATATTTACGTTTTCATTTTATAGGTGAGGAAACTAAGGCATAGTTATGTGTAAGAACTAAAGAACTATGAGGATCAAACAATAAATAACACAAAAGGAATTTCAAACCTAGCAGAATAGCTCTGAAAATCTTTTTGTAAAGTCTTCAGGTGCAGGAATATAGCAACCCTATGAACAAAAGATCTGAACCCTGTTCTGTCTGGCACCATCCTCATACTTCCTGACACATAATACAAGAGACCATTGCAGTAGTCACTGTATCTATCCACTCTGTCAAGGGTCTTCCTCTCCTTTCCTTTGCTGACCTTCCACCCTTCCCAGCATCATAGCCTTCTCCAAAGAATAGCAGCACCTCCTAGCAACATGACCAAAGCACATGAGGTGAAGCCTCATCATTCTTGCTCCAAAAAAGCACTCTGGCTGCACCCTCTTCAAGGCATACTTGTTTGTTCTTTGGCCATCCATGAGATGTTCAGCACTCTTCTCCAACACCACAGCTCAAATAGCAATTCTTCTTCTGCCATCCTTATTCACTGTCCAGATATCAGATGAATAGCAAGTGGTTGGAACGGCTATGGCCTGAATCAGATGCAACTTAGTTTTTAAACTGACATTATTACTCCTCAATAGTTTGGAAAGATCCCTAACTTCAGATTTTCCCAGTATTTATATACTATATAAATGCATGTATTTTTTTTCTGTATCCCTGAAGGTCATAATGATATTTATTGATATCTTTAATAATGTTTAAAGATTATTACTCTAATAGAAGGATGAAGCCATTCTTTTCTTCACCCTACATGGAGTTGAAACTATTACATATCCTGTTTTTGTATAAATCTTATGACCATTTGAGACCCCTGCTGATATTTGTTATTATTTCCACTTAATTTAATATTACTTAAGTAAAGCAAATTATAGATTGATACTATTTGAGAGAGCTTACTGCTTTCAGACTGCCTTTGCTGCAGTTGAAGTTTCCCTCTATGACCTTCTTAAAGTTTCATTGTCATTTTGAAATCTAAATTATGTCTCTGCATTAGACAAGCTGACATCTGCTTGCAATTTGGGCTTTAGCTTTTCAATTCTAATGAAAGGAGAAAGTAATATCAACCCAGAAGAAATATATGAAAAATCTCTCTTCAGCCTTCTGAGTCAGAGGGTAACAATGGAAAGGTGATTTATGTGTCAAGTATTTTAGGAGAAAGTTCAGTTGCACCTTTATATCCTTCTGGTGGCTTTCTTGTGCTGTATATCCTCATTTTCAAAGCTGATGCTCTATGGTCAGGGGGTCACATGGTTTGACTTACGTACTAGTCAAGGTCTAAAATAGTGAAATACTGAAATAATTGCTTGTGCTCTCTGTTATTTTCCTAATTCTCACTTGTCTGTGAATTTCACACTGTTCATTGTAATTTGAGGATCATTTTATTTTGAATGCTAGTTCTAGGTGTCTACAAAGGGACTTTTGACTGGGGAGAAGGGAGAAGGTGCAGGGGTTTTATCCAGGAATGTATTTTTAACTTCTTATTTTACCTGTTTATTATGGATATACTGCTTGGTTGAGAAGATTTTTTAATATATGATCGAGACTGTTGAAAGATTTGAAGTATACGATTGAGGCTGAATTTTCACTTCAATTTCTACCACCTCTGAAACAAATAAAAATGGCATATACAGAAATAAGTTTCTTGTGAGTGTTAAATAATATGTGGAAAATTGTCTGTTACACAACTGTGAATTTTACAATGGTGCTTTAACAGCACGTTGCTGTGATACTTCAAGCTGTGTCACAATATTGAAATATCAACTGAGTTATTCATGATGAACTGTTTTTTAGCAGAGCTTTCATAGTAAGCCAAACTAGGACAAAACATCAGACAAAGTGTCTGTGAAAATTAGTCAATGAAAATACTATAGATCACAAGAGAACAATGTCTGATTCACTACTGGAGAAAGGGCCCAGGAATTTAATTGTGAACCTCCCTCAAATTGTTTTTTTTTTAAATTGTAAATCTTCACCCTTTTACCTGTGGATATTGGAATGAAGAATATTCCTTATATTAATTGAGACATATCCATATAGGGTGTGGCATAAACCAATGACATGTAAGATGTAAAAGGAGTATATTAAGCTTAGAAGCAAGTAAGCACAGATGGAAAAAGATAGATGTCATGCTACAGCTAAGTGAATATTCACCATCCTTATGATCTTCTACATAATGAGGTACCTTTTCTAAAAAATAAATAAATATATATATATATTGGTTTGAATACAAAGTTTGTATACATGTGTTTTGCCCTGTCCTTTATTCATTGTGTTTTATATACTCTTTCCCATACATTGTATTTTATCAAAATAATCATCATTGATCTATCCCCACCATTACTCTGTCTTTTCAGGTCCCAGGTGGATCTTTCCAATTTCCTTCACCCCTCTCTCCTCTCTCCAAATTTTGTGACCTCATGATTTCCCCCTTTCCCAGCCTCAGACTCCCCTGCTCTCTTCTCTTCCCCTCTTGGACTTTCATACACATTTTACTAGATATAATTCTATTTTTACAATAATGGTCTTAGGCAGTACTTGTCCTTATAAGAGTGAGTTAATTCACTCAGCCTAATGCTCTGCAGTTTCTCCCATGTGATAAAGTTTGTTGTTTTATTGGGGTTTTTTGTTTGTTTGTTTTAAAATCATTGCTCCTGAGTGCTCTATTTGTTTGTTGTGGGACATTTGAACTATTTCCATGATCCTGCAATTGTGAATAACACTACTATGAGCATCAGTGTACCAATCTCCATGTGTGTCTCAGTTCTAATTGCCTTGAGGTATATTCCCAGAAGCTAAAAAGCTGGGCCATTTGACATTTCTGTGTTCAGCTTTTGGAGGAAAAGCTGAACTATCTTCCAGAGTGGTTGTACCATTTTACCCACCAACATTGTCTGAGTGTTCCTATATCTCCAAATTCTCTCCAACATTTATTAATTTTTGTCCTGTTAAACTTTGCCACTGCTGCTAGAGTTAGATAGTATCTCATTGTGGTTTTTATTTGCATCTCTGATTGCCAAAGATTTTTAGCATTTCTTTGTTTGTTGATCATGCATACGTCTTCCTCTGTGAAAAGTCTTTCCATGACTTTTGCCCATTTTGTAATTGTGCTATCAGTCATTTTTTGTAGAGCCCCTGTTGTTGTTGATTATCTTTGAGTTGAGCACGACTCATAGCAACGCTATGAGCAAAAGGTTTGAAGCTCTTCTACAACTGACAACATTTATCAAAGTTCATAGTGTTTCCAGAGGCATGTTATTTAGGAAGTAGATGACTTCTGTTTGAAATCTTTGTCTGAGGATTGCCAAATGTTTTGATTTTTTTTTCCCCAGTCAGTGGGGAGTGCCTTTTAATCCTATTGAAAAAAGTTTTTGATGCACACAGGCACTTGTGCTTCAAAAGGTCCTGTTTATTAATGTTATCCTCTCCTGGCTATGCATTTCTTGTTGTATTTGCCAGCCTATTTATACCATGTTAGGCCTTCTAAATTTGGTCTCATTTTATCTCTTAAGATCTTTAGGATTTTGGACTTTACGATTAGGTCTCTGATACATCTTGAGTTGATTTTTGTGAATGATGTGATATGTGGATCTTGCATCAGATTTCTGCAAGTAGCACTCCAGTTTTGCCAGCACCATTTGTTGAAGAGGTTGTTTTGTCCCATTTGATAGGTTTTGTTTCCTTGCTGAATACCAGTTGACTGTAGTGGATAGATGGATCAATTTATTTGTTCTAGACTCTGTTTCATTGGATATGTGTTAATCATTGTACCAATGCCATGCTGTTTTGATTACTATAGCAGTGTGGTAGGTTCTGAAATCAGGGAGTTCTTTGTGTCACACTTCATTTTTGTTTTTCAGTAATGCTTTGATTATTCGGGGTCCTTTTCTTCTGCAAATAAACTTGCCAATTGTGCTTTCTAGCTCTTTGAAAAATGAAGTTAGTATCTATATTAGGACTGACTTAGACATGTATATTGCTTTTGGTAGGATTGCTATTTTTACTGTGTTGAGTCTTCCTATCCATTAACAGGAAACATTTTCCCGTTTATTTATATCTCACATTATTTCTCACAGTAGTATTTTCAAGTTTTCTCTGTACAGTTCTTTTGTGTCTCTAGTTAGGTTTATTTCTAAGTGTCTCAATTTGTGGCTAGCTTTTATAAATAGTTTTCGTAAATAGCTTGACTCCGGAAACCCTATGAACCTGGAGCAAGGATGAAAGTCACGCAAGTGTTGAGGACTTTTCTTCATAGGGTCGCTGTGAGTCGCTTACGACTCGACGACACTTTACAACAACATTATAAATAATATTCGTTTCTTAGTTTATCTGTGCTTTCTTCTTTCTTTGTTACTGTAAAGGAATCTCACTGATTTTTGTTATTGATCTTGTCTCCTTCCATTCTACTGAATTGGTGAATTGGTCTACTAGGTTAATCAGAGGTTGTTTTTGGGTTTTTTTAGTCCTTGAGGTTTTCTGTGTACACAATCATATTATCTGCGTATAGTGACAGTTTATACCACATCTTTGCCAATCTGGATGCCTCTTCTTTTCTTCTCTTTTTATATTGCCCTTGCAAGTTCTCCCAATACAATACTGAGTAGGAGTGGAGACAGTGGACATCCACTCTGGTCCCTCTTTGCAAGGAAATTGCTTTCAGTCTTTCTCCATTGAGAATAATATTGGCTCTTGGTATTGCATATGTGCTTTTTCCCAATAATGAGGAAATTCCCTTCTGTTCCTATTTCGCTGAGTATTTGAATCAGGAAGGTGTGTTGTATTTTGCTGAAGGCCTTTTTTGCATCAATTGCTAGGATCGTGTGATTCTTACTATTTGCTCTGTTAATACGATGAATTACATTGATTATTTACCTGATGTTGAACCAATCTTGCATTATCTGTTATGAATCTCACTTAGTCATGATGAATTTATTTTCTGTCATGAATCTCACTTAGTCATGATAAATTTTATTTTATGTGCTGATTTC
>NW_006400085.1:684132-689863 GCF_000299155.1 Elephantulus edwardii
AGTTTTAGTTTACTTGGTTCCACAGTCAACACTCTTGATAACAGCAGCCAGGAAATCAGGAGACAAATATCATTGGGAAAGTCAGCTGTGAGAGACCTCTCAAGAGTACTGAAGAGCAATGACATCAGACTGGAGACTAAGGTGCACCTGATCTGAGCTATCGTCTTCACAATTACGTGCTATGCGTTGGACAGTGACTAGGGATGATAGAAAGAGAACCGATGCCTTTGAGCTGTGGTGCTGGAGAAGAGTGTTGACTATACCATGGACTGCTAGGAGAAGAAACAGGTTTGTCCTAGAAAGGGTGAAGTCAGAATGCTCTTTGGAGTCAAGGATTCTGAAGCTTCATCTGACATATTTTGGGCATGTTGCAAGGAGAGACTGGTCCTTGGAGAGGGACATCATGTTTGGGAGAGTAGAGTGACAGTTCAGGAGAGGAAAATCCTTGATGAAATGGATTGATTCTGTGAGTGGAGTGGTGGAAATGAGTGTGTTTGAGATGGTGAGGTTGGCACAGGATAGAATGGTGCTTATGGCTCTTGTACATAGGGTTGCTATGAGTCGCAAGCAACTTGATTGCACATAACAACAACAACAACAATATTCCAACAGTGCTAACTTAATTTCCTCTGGTTCTGTCATGATACCACCACTGTAATTTCTTAATTGAGTTATTTGTGTCTTTATTCTTTTGTGACATTTGCCAGTGGTTTGTCTATTTTACTGGCTAAGAACCAGCTCCTGATCTTGTTAATAGTTTTATTATTTTTTTCTATTGTCTTTCTCATTTATTTCAGCTCTTATATTATAATTTCCTTTATTCTAGAAACTATGAGGTTAGATTCCTCTTCTTTTTGTTTTTTATTAAGGTGTTGAGTTAGATCATTATTTTTTTCTTTTTTATATGTGTGTATTGCTATGTTGTGTTAAAGTCTCCTACTACTAGTTTGGGGCTATCTATTTCTGTCTTCAATTCTGTTAACAGTTGTTTTAAATATTTTGCAAGTTTATGTCTTCTTGTTTTCAGTTACAATATAGTGAGTATTCTTCCTTATCTTTTATGATGATTTTAATTATGAAGTTTATTTTATCTGAGATTATTGACACTCTTGCTTTTTTATAGATGCCATTTGGATGTTTGGGGGTTTTTTTTGTAGTCTTTTTGCTTATTTCTTAGATGTGTCTCTTCAAGTCAACATATTGATGGGCTTTGTATTTTTATCCATTCTGCTACTCCTTTTATTTTAATTAGTGAATTTGATCCATTCACATTAAGTATGATCATTGGCAGGCTTGATTTTATCACTGCCTTTTTGCTGTATTTTTTTTTTTCTGTTGTTTCCGGTTATTATGATCGATGCACTTTTCTTTGGTGTCTGTGTGAAGAATTGCTCTTACAATTTCTGTAGAGTTGGTCTTGTTTTAGCAAATTCCTTAAGTTCCTGCCTTTTTGTAAATGACATAATTTCTCCTTCATATTTTATTTACAACTTTGTGAGGTACAAGATCTTCAGCTGACAATTGTTTTCCTTGAATCTTTTGTATATGGCATCACACTCTCTTCTTTCTCACATGGATTCTATTGAGAAATCTGAACTTAATCTAATTCTTTCTCCTTTATAGATAAGTCTTTGTTTTTCTTGCTTTGCTTTTATTATTCTATCCTTATCTTTTATTTTGGAGAATTTGACTATGTATATGCTTTTCTTTTTGGATCTAGTTTGTTTGATGTTCTTTGAGCTTCTTGGATGTGGATTTTTTCACTTTTCATAATACTTGGACAAGGTTTTCTTATAACTTCTTCCACAATATTCTCAATGCTTTCCCTGCTCCTCCTGAATTCTGAAATTCTGATCATACATGTGTTTCTTTTGATGTCATCCCTCATGATTTTAAAGCTTTCTTCATTTACTTTCTGTCTCCGACTTCTATTATCTTTCCATTAAGGTTTTGTGTTCCAGCTCTCTGGCTCTCTGTTCTATATTCATTGTCCCACTTTTTTGTCCCTCCTGCATATGGGACACTTACACCATTTTGATTTTAACATTCTAAATTGCATTTTCATGCATTCTATTATCTCCAGTACTTGTTGGCTATACCATCTCTGCTTGTGATAATTTTTAAAGTTCTTGTATCTTTTCATCTATAGTTTTACTTCATTCTTCCATTTTTTGCAATTTTTTTTCTGTAGTTGTTCAAATTCCTCGGTGTCCATATATTTCTTCTGGCTCCCTATCTCTTGAGTATTCACTCTCTTTAAGGTTTTTATTGTTTCTTTCATCATTTCCTTTTACCATACTTGTTCATATAACTCCACATCAGTATATTTCCCTGTCTTTGGGATATTCAATTTATTTCTGGCTCCATTTTTTCTTTCATCATTGTACCTTCTTCTATAACTGTTCGTATGACTCCATGTCAATATATATCTTCTACCTCTTTGACTCTGGGGTAGTCATTGAGTCTGCAGTGTGCTTTTTTTTTTGAGAAGGTTTTATTTGTTTCTTTCAGTGTTTAAAGCTATATGCTGCAATTTTTTATATTATGTGACATTTTTCTTGATATTTTTTTAGGCCATTTCTATTGTGTCTGTATAGATTGTTTAGAGTTTTTATCTTTATAATATTATTGATTAGTTGTCAACTTAAAATATTTGGTCTATGGGTTGGGCAAATCATACTAGAAGTCCTTTCTAGTACTGAGGAGTGGAAAGCTTGACTCTCCTAAAGTCCTTTTGGTTCTCACTGCTCTGCAATGCAGTCCTGTAGGAGTTTTACCTTATTCCACCTTCCTGTCCTAAAGTCATGAGCTTATTTTATTTTCTTCAGAATCAACTTGAGATTGTAAATGAGTAATTGATGATCTGACCCACAGTCTGCCCCTGACCTAGTTTTGACTATCGGTATTGAGCTTCCCCAATGATTCTTTCCATAGATGTAGTCAGTCTGGGTCCCAGGCTGCCCATCAGGTGGGGTTTATGTGTAAAGTTGCTGTTTGTGTTTTTTAAAAAGGTATTTGTAATGGATAAATCATTGAACATACAAAATTCAATCATTCTATTCCCAGCTTCATTTTTACCACCTAGCCCATATATTGCTACTACTGGTGAAGAGCCTTGGCATTTATAACCCACGCAGGCCCTAAACCTCCAGTTTGGAGGCTACTGTATGAAGCAGTTGGATTCTGGAAGATGGGATGTATTATTTTTGTTGAGTCAGGTGTAGACTGTTTGGTTGTTTTGTTTTGGTTTGTTTTTTTTTTTTCTTTCATGGACAATTGTGTATGAGCTGATTTGATTTGCTGGATTTGGCTAACAATGAGCCTCTTGTTTAGAGTCAACAAGACCCAGTAGAGGACCTTGGTATTTAAAAGTCAATTGTGGCCAAGGGCCTGCAGCCCTCACACCTGGTGTTAATAGTGTTTTGGGCTAACCTTCTAAGTGGTATAGCACTGGTCTGTCAGGTTGCTGTGTTAAGGTAACTTGGGGTAGATGTTGAACACTGTGCCACTGGTGTGTCAAATGCCTTAACGGTTACCCATGATGGACAGTGTTTGATGGAGCTCCCAGATTAAGACAAGCTTGGAAACAGAAGTTGCATCCACTTTCTAAATGACAGTCCTCAAGAAATTGTATGAACTTAGAAAAACGACGATATTTATATAACAGGGTTCAGGTCTGTTGTTCATAGGGTCACTGTGAGTCACGTTCAACTCAATCATACTTAACAACAACAAGACTATTTCTTCACTGTTTAGAACTTCTACATTCCAGTAACCAATTATCATTAACTCATCTTGATTGCATATACAGTCAATTTAGAACTGCACAATTTGGTAAAACTTTTCATTTACTTTCTCTTTGCTCTAGATGTAGAAGCATACCTTTTTTTAATAATAATTGCATTAATGAGCCTTCTTTAACATATATGGATTATATCCTATCACTCACAACATTGCATTTCAGGATCAAACTTGAAATTAACTTTTTACTATGAACGCAACAGTGTTCTTTTGTTTTTCATTCCAAACATAGTATATCATATGATTATCTGATTCAAAGTGGCCAAAGCAAGCCATCTCATCTCACTAATGATTAGTAAATTGATGTGCATTCCATTTCATTTTATTAAAGGATGTTTGCCATTATTTTTCCTTATTCTAATTGACTTCCAGTCTGGGCTCTACCACCACTAAAATAACTATATGTGTTGATTTACTGTTTATAGGGTTTTCAGAGGCTTGTTATTTAAGAACTGGATGGTCAATCCTGCTTCCTAGTCTCTCTTAATCTGGGAGCTCTAATAAAGCCTACTGAAAGTCCACCATGGGTAACCCTTGTGGTATTTGGCATACTGGTGGCATAGCTTTCAGTATCAGAGCAACCCACAAGTTATCTCAGTACTGCAATCTGACAGACAAGTTCAGTACCAGTTAGTACAATATTCTCCCCATACACAACAAACTGACAATTTAGTTTATAATTCTAGTAGTAAATCCATCTTCACAGCAACTTTTAATCACAAAGGCTCACTCACCATGTCCTAATTGATTTACAAGACTCTTCTAACTCTCACCTGATTGTTGTTGCTGTTGTTAGATATGGTCTAGTCACCTGTGATTCATAGCAACCCTATATACAATTGCTCTGAAGCCTGCTCTGTCCTGAGCCAATCTCACTGATTCTGACACACCTACCTTCATTGCCCTAGTTATTGCATCAGTCCATCTCTGCAAGGATCTTTCTTTCCTACACTGCCCCTTCACCCTTCTGCGCAATATGTCATTCTCCAAGGATCTGTCCCTCCAGGCCACATGCCCAAAGTTTGTGAGACAGAGCTTCAAAGGCCTAGATTCCCAGGAGAAACTTAGTTTCAACCCTCTCCAAGACAGACCTATCTGTTTTCTTGGCAGTCCATGGTATGTTTAATACTCTACTCAAATGCCATAACTCAAAGGAATCAATTCTTTTTTCATTCTTAGTCATTGTCCAGCTCTCTGATGCATACCAAGTAATTGCAAAGATCAGGGCCTGTAACAGACATACTTAAGGTTCTAGACTGGTATTGTTGTTTCTCAGTACTATAGAGAGGTCCCTAATAGCAGATTTACCTAATGCAATTCATCTTTTGATTTCATGAAAATAGGAACTGCATTGGAACATGTATCTCTGCATTGGAAATGACCATATTGTTAATTTCTAGCCTTAAACTTAAAATATTATATTGTTCAAAATTATTTGTTATATATTTGTTTAAATTGTCCCCTCTTTTAACAACTGGGATATAGAGGGAAGAGAAAAGACCAGAAAATGGCCAAAATTATTGGGGCAGCTATTGCTGTCAGTTTAGGGCCTGTGTCAGGAAAAGGAAGTCTTACTCATAAACAGTGCCACCCAAAGGTAGTAAAGGAGGTCAGAACTGCTCCCAATGTGGAAAGCTAGGCCACTTCAGTAGACAGTGTTACGAGAGCCACAG
This sequence comes from Elephantulus edwardii, assembly GCF_000299155.1. Classification (NCBI taxonomy): domain Eukaryota; kingdom Metazoa; phylum Chordata; class Mammalia; order Macroscelidea; family Macroscelididae; genus Elephantulus; species Elephantulus edwardii. Next base: position 689,607 of record NW_006400085.1, read on the forward strand.
ATAGGCAAGGGAGTAGAGAGGAAGCTCCCACTCACTTGCTTTAAGCGTGGATCTGAAGCACACTTGGCCAAGGGCAGCCCACATCAGGTCCTCATGGCTGAACAAAGGAGGATGCTTCAATGATTTAGATCCTCCCAGAAGAGCTGTGGGTGACCATTAACATTACTGGCAAGCATATTCGTTTTCTCCTGGACATAGATCCTACTACTTGATCCTAAAATCCTTCTGAGGTCCCAACTCTTCTCACTATTTCTTAG
>NW_006400085.1:690564-692312 GCF_000299155.1 Elephantulus edwardii
TAATAAAATTTAATAAAAAAAGAGTGTTGGTTGTGGAGCTGAGCAAGCTATAATTGTTAACAACTTCAAACTCATTTCCATCCATCATGGTGCTGCTAATTGGCCCAATGATATCTTTGTCTTCATGATGTTGAGCTTCAATTCATTTTGAAGACTACAGTCCGTGACCTACTGCAGCAAGCACTTCAGGTCCTCCTCAGTTTCAAATGACCAAATAGCTCACATTTAAAAAGACCAACTAGCTCACAACTTATTGTTAATTAAATGAGAATGACCTTCTTCCAGAATCCAACTGCTTCAAACAAGAGTTAAAATAAATCCACAACAACCAAATTATGATCTTCAATCTATTCCATCTGAATTTCAAAATTATCTTAAGAGTAGGTTTGAAGTATTGAACATCAATGATGATTTGTGAGATATCAAGGACATCATTCATTAAGAAAACAAAGGATTAATACAAAGACAGAGGAGAAAGAAAAAAAATGAAACTGATTACAGACACGACTCTAAAAATTGCATGGCAGAGTTAAGAAGCCAAAACAAAGGGAAAGTATGCGGAAGTAAAGAAGTTGAATAGCAGATTTCAAAGGGCAGCTAGACAAGACAAAGCAAAGTATTACAACAGAATGTGCAGAGAGCTGGAACGGGTGAATAAAAAGGGAAGAACTCACTCTGCTTTTCTCAAGCTGAGAGAATGTGAAAGCAAATTTAAGCCTTGAGTTACAATATTGATAGTTTCTATGAGCAATATAATGAATGGCCCAGAAAGTATCAAAAGAAGATGGAGGGAATACATAGAATCACTGTACCAAAAAGAACTAACAGACTCTGAGATATTTCAGGAAATACTATATAAGCAGGAGCCAATGGTAATGAAGGAGGAATTGGAAAGTGTATTTAAAAAAAAAAAGCCCCAGGAATTGAACAGAATACAAATTGACTTGTTTCAATTAACAGTTGCAGATCTGGATGCACCCACCATTCTACACCAGGAAATTTAAAGGACTGTTGTCTGGCCAAAAGATTTGAAGAGGTCCATACTTTTTCCTATTCCCAAGAAAGGTGATTAGACAGAATGTGTATACTGTTATCGGATAATATCATTATTATAGCATGCAAGCAAAATGCGGCTCTGCTAAAGATAATTTAAAAATGGCTTGACAGTACATAAATACAGAACTTCCAGAATTTCAAGGGGGATATTGTTGCTGTTGTCAGATGGATCCTGGCCAAAAGTAAACAATATCAGAAAAATGAGTATGTATGCTTTATTGACTATACTAAGGCATTTCAGTGTGTGGATCATAATAAGTTATGACTAACATATGAGCAGAATGGAAATCCCAGAGCACTTAATTATGTTCATGCAAAACCTAATAACTAGACCACGAAGCTATTTTGTTATCAGAGAAAGGGAACACTACATGGTTTGAAACTAAGAAGGGAGGGAGTCAGAATTGTATTCTTTCTCCATACCTATTTAATCTGTATGCTGAGCAAATTATCCAAGAAGCTGGACTCTATGAAGAGGAATGTGGCATTAGGATCAGAGAGAGACTCATCAGTAACTTATGTAATGCAGATGACAGAATTTTGCTTGCTGAAAGTGAGGAAGACTTGAAGCATTTGCTAGAGAAGATCAACCTTTCAATCATTAAAGAACCATTGAAGAAAATTAACTTTCAACATAGATTCCATCTCATTGCCAAGAAAACAAAAATTCATACCACTGGACTCATAGACAA
>NW_006400085.1:693733-695195 GCF_000299155.1 Elephantulus edwardii
TGGAGAGATCTCTGACAGCAAATTTTCCCAAAAGAACATATCTTTTGATGTCTTTACTGCTGTTACTATGGGTGCTGATTGTGGAGCTAAGAAAAAGGAAAGAGTTTGACAATTCAATATTTTCTCCATCTATCATGATGTCTCTTTGTCCAGTGGTGAGAATTTTTTTTCCTTGATATTGAGATGTGCTCTAAATACTCTGAATTTGGATTTCAAGTCCCTTAAGCAATGAGTAAATAAATTTTTCTAGTTTTAAAAGGTCAGGACACATTCAAAATACACATTGCCCATAGCCATCATGGGAGCTCTGGGGGCGTAATGGAAAGATGTACTGCTAACCCAAAGGCACATGATGCAACGGTAGAAGAAAGATTGGCAGTCTCCTTCCTTGTGATTCATTGCCTCTGATAGCCTCCTAGACCAACAGTTATGAGCTGGTTCTGACTTGAAACTATATAACAACAACATAGTCATAAACTTAAGCATAAGATCATGCAAATGTTAGGCTCCATAACACATGAGTCCTTAATGAGGTGGAGCCAAGTGAGAGACAACAAACAGCAACATTGAAATTGAAACTATGACTAGCACTAAGTAAATATATGGTAGTCTAGTGGCAAGAAGCTGCACTGCAATACTGAAGGTATGTAGTTCAAGACCACCAGCTGCTTCATTGGAGAAGGATGGGCAATCACCTCCTGTACCATTAACTGCCTCTGAAAATCCACCGGAGGGTCAGCTATGAGTTGATTCTGACTTGATGGTACACAACAACACTAATTAGAAATTACCTCTGCTACTTATCTTAATTTGCTGAAATATGTGGTTTTGATATCTAGTAAATGCCAACTTTGTGCTTTTAAGATATTTAATGTGTCAGATAAGGGAGCTCTCTAGAACTTAATTAAGTCCCCACTTAGAAGAAACGAATATGGGTAATGTCCTGAAGTGAGTTTTCGGTAAGAAAAAAGAGACTGTAGATTAAGTCCCAAGGAGTCTCAGCAGAACAGTGACAGTCAAGCATCTCTACCAGTCTGGTACTGGATTTTACTGGAAGATAAATATCAAATTTAAAAGCTGGAAGGTGATTTATTTATTTTCCTTTCTCTTTTAACTACAAAATTTAAAAGATAGAAGGTAATTTATTGTCTTTTTTAACTAGAACGATAATTGTCTTCTATATTGCTCTTAGCAACAATAAATTGTTAAAGACAGAATGCTAGAGGTCTGGTACTCTGGGGCTGAACAATTATGACATTTTACCATCTTACATGTCATTCATTGATTTGTCTAAACCTTCTTGAATCTTTATGACCATATTATATTAAGGGAGCTCTTCCTTTAGCTTTGGCTTCTCGGTGCTCTAATGCAATACTCAGAATCTCATCTGACATCCATCTTGGTCTTTTCTTCTTCTAGCATTCTTTCTGGATGATTTTCTTGATATCCTCCCAGAGCTCAT
>NW_006400085.1:696335-697966 GCF_000299155.1 Elephantulus edwardii
ACAACAAGGGAGCTCTGGTGGCATTGTTTATAAGGAGTTGTACTGCTAACAACATTGATGCCTCTCGTGGTTTAAAGCCATCAGAGCCTGTAGGAGAACAATGGACAATCTCATCCCATAGGACATACAGCTTCCTGAAAATTCACTGGACAGGCCATCTATGAGTAAGCTTTGATTTGACAGCGATAAGACTGCGAGAGATATTGAAAATAAAGTCACCAAATCACAGACAGTCATTAAGGTCTAATTTTGGAAGCCATCTACAGCTGTCACTAGAATTGAGAAAGCACAAACCATGCTGTAGTGTTTTAAAGAGACTCTTCCTTTTCTCATTTGTGTCTCGTATACCTTTCTTCCTCAACAAGATAGATTGATGCGGTGACTGTAACAACAAACTCAAGTGTGTTAGATATGGTGAGGACTGCACTTCATCGGGAAGGGTTCACATCCATTGTTCAAAGAGTTCGTAGACAAACCAATGACACATAACAACAACCCCTTCCTTCAGCTCTCCAGGTGAAGACTCTCCACATACAATTCCACCATTCTTTTTAGCTAAAATTCACATTATCAGTTTAGAATTTTGCCAAAGCATATGGAAAATGGTTTTTCATATTTTCCCCGAAGTATTTCCTAGTTTAAAACAGCAGCCTCTCCTCTCCGCTTTGTTTCTAACACTTGTCTGTCAAGTCAGCACAACTATTTCTGATGTAGATTTAAATGAAGTAACTCCAGCAGGTTAGATGTAAAGAGTTATGCTGCTAGCCCAAAGGCACATGATTTGAATTCGACTGCTCTGTTGGAGACAGATGGATAATCTCCCGTGAAATTTACTGCTTCTGAAATCTTGTTTGAGGGTCAGCTAGGAGTAAATATGACTCCGCTGTATATAACAATAGCACTCAAGATTAGCAGGCAAGTCCCTAGTTTAGGACTGGTTCCTCTCTTATCTTAGTGTCCCTCCTAAACACCTTTGCTATAGAAAGGCATTCTGAAATAATATTAAAAATGATCCCACCACATCATCCAAAGCAGAATAAGTTTTGAAACCAACTTAATAAAGCTATCTTCTGGAAGCCAAAAGCATTTAGATTATTTCCTTACTATCTAAAGTGCTATGGATAGATTTTTTTGTGGAATATGAGTGTGTGTGTGTGTGTGTGTGTGTGCGTGCTTTTAAATTAGATTTTTTAAGAGTTCCTGATGGCAGAATTTTTATATTCCCTCAGTATATCTTTGAGTAGAGATAGTGATAAAACATAGCAAATAAATTATAGACTAGTAGTTATTCAATATTTAATTGATAAAAATGAACACTGTGTTTCCACATAATCAATGTTTATTAAACATGGCAATTTCATAGTTAAAATAATCATATTCCTGAGATGCATTCAATCGCTGGGGAAGTATATAGGAGAAAAAGTAATCTCTTCATTTGTTGTTGTAATGTTCTGTGGAGCCTAATACGACTTTTAGCCACCCTGTTAAGAACATCTGAACTCTGTCCTATCCTGCCATCCTCATCATTTCTAGTATACTTGAGGAGCCCATTGCTGTATTCTCTGAGTCAGACTATCTCTTTGTGGGTCTTCAGTAGTGAATTTAAAATCTGTGGCTGACTCTGAGAAGAA
>NW_006400085.1:698721-705001 GCF_000299155.1 Elephantulus edwardii
CATACTTTGGACATGTTGCAAGGAGGGACCGGTCCTTGAAGAAGGGAGTCATGCTTGGGAGGGTAGAGGGACAGCGCAGAAGGGGAAAGCCCTCTATGAGGTGGATTGATTCAGTGACTGGGTAATTGTGGTGGGTGTGTTGGAGAATGTGCAATTAGCACAGGATAGAGCAGAGTTTAGGGATGTTGTACATAGGGTCACTATCAGTTGCAAGCAACTCGATGGCACATAACAACAACAACAGATGCATGAAATAAATTGTGTGATATTCTTTTGACTTGAGGGAGTTCTGGTAGCCTAACTGTAAGGAGTTTTGCTGCTAATCCAAAGAAATGTACATGGATTGAGAACACCAATTACTCTACCAGAGAAAAATGGAAAATCTACTCCTGTGTGATTTATTATCGTGTACTGTCAAGTCAGAACTGACTCATAGCTGACCCTCCAGCAGGTTTTGGAGGAAGATTCATCAACAACATGCACAGCCTTGCTTGCAGAAACTGAGGAAGACTTGAAGCATCACTGCAAAAGGTCAAGGACTTCAGTCTTCAAGGAAACAAAAATTCTTACCACTGTGCCAGTTGGTAGCACCATGATAGATGGAGAAGAGATTGAAGTTGTTAACAATTCCAGCTTGGTTAATTCCACAATCAACAATATTGGCACCCATAGTTAGGAAATTAAAGGATAAATTGCATTAGGAAAACCTGCTGTCAGGGACCACTCCAGAGACTAAAGTGTGCCTCACCCATGTCATGACCTTTGCATTTACTTGTTATGCACCAGAGACCTGTAAAAGGACTAAGGATGAGAGAAGATTTAATGTCGTTGAGCTGTGGTGCTAGAGAAAAGTATTGAATGTACTATGCATGAACTGCCAAGAGAATCAATGGGTCTGTCCTGGCAAGGATTAAATCAAATTGCTCCTTGGAGGCAAGGATCTTGAAGTCTTACATATTTTGGGCATATTGCTAAGATGGACTAGTTCTTGGAGGACACTATGCTTGGAAGGGTGGAGGGTCAGTGCAGGAGAGAAAGATCCTGGATGAGATAGACTGGCACAGTAACTGGTGTAATACGGATAGGTGTGTCAGAGACAGCAAGATTGGCTCACGATAGGGCACGGTTCAAAGCTATTGCATCTAGTGTTGCTATGAGTCTTGGGAGTCTTAGTGTCAACTGGAGGGACCTCTGGAAGAGAGGCCCAGATGGAACGCTTGGGCGCTTGTGGCTTTCTTCTTGCCACAGTGGGTGTTGGCAGAGCGGACTTGCCGGATGAACTGGGGGTCTCAGGCCCAGAAGTCACCAGCATTTGGGCATGCCAGAATGGTAAAATACAGAAATGACTGGCCACGCCTGCACGATAAGGACATGAAAGTCAGATAAGTGCTGACTTTAGTTCATAGGGTAGCTATGAGTCGCCTACTACTCGATGGCACTTAACAACAATAACACCAACATAGATCAGTTTGCCTATTGGAGAGAAAATGATGCTACCAAGCCAAAGATGGATGACTTCCAATCTGTGGCCCTTAGGCCTCTTTTTCATTGTTTTTGTTCAAACATTCTTCTAGGTGGTGCCCTGGTGTGTCCACTTGCTGTACAGAGGTAACTGTGATTGCTGTGAAGCTGAAAACTGTGACATTGATGTGTCAAACATGTTAATGGTTACCCATGGCAGACAGTGTTTGGTGGCACTCCCTGATTAAAACAAGCATGGAAGGAGAAGTGGCATTCACTTTCGTAAATTGCTTGCCTCTGGAAACCCTATGAACCTGGAGAAAGGGTGAAAAATCACACAAGTGTTGAGGACTTTCATTCATAGGGTCGCTATAAGTTACCTAGGACTCAAAGGCACTTAACAACAGTAACATGAGTCGCAGTGGAATTGATGGCACAGAACAACAACAACATAATCTCCTGGGAGGAGATTTTTCATCCTTCTCTTGCAGATCAACTGGTGCATTCAAATTGCACACCTTTGTTTGGCAGTCCAACTTTTTACAATTAAATGACCAGAGCTCCCGCTGTGTGATTTATAGTCTCTGCAAACCTGCTTAAGGATCACCTATGAGTTGGTTTCAACTCGATGGTATGTAATGACAACAACATACCCAGACTCAGAAATCACTTGAATTTTTCAGAATACAAAGTCTGATGCCTAGTCAATGACTTAAAATCTGATGAATTTTGAATGTGTACTAAGTACTTAAATGGAAAACACTACACAAATTCTGGCTTTATTAAGTTTTGTTCACATAGTTTGTAGGGAGTTGTGCTGCTAATCTAAAACCCATGCATACTGTCCGTGCAAATCGACCAGCTTCCAGCTGCTCTTTGGGAGAAAGATGTATAGCTTTGGAACGTGCTGGAGGGTCAACTAAGTGTATGACTTAAAAGCAACTTGTGTGTGTGTGTGTGTGTGTGTGTGTGTGTGTGTGTGTGTGTGAAAGAGAGAAGTGAAGAGAGAAAATGAAAGAGAGAAAGGGAGGGAGAGAGAAAGACAGAGGCAGGCAGAGGCTTTTTAATTAATCAGTGTGTGACACTTATTAATTGGGTGTTGTTGATTTTTTTATTACATCTACTATTGACAAAAAGAAAGATCTAAATTAAAGCTTTACTTGTAGTACTGGAGTGTGGACAAACCTGTGACCTATTTGCCCTGTTTCAGTTTTTTCTGATCACCAGCTCTTGTTAGAAGGGACCACCTGAGTCAGCAGATGCTGCGTAAATGGCAAGTAACCAGGTTTATGTCCAGATTCCTAGAACCAATTTTCTGATTGTCCTTGGAACTTTTTCTTTAGCTGTTCTATGGCTTAGTTTCACTTACCTTAATTATATGGTCTTCCTACTCTTTGTGGTTTCTTGTTGTGCTTGTTAAGTGCTGTCAAGTCGCTTGTGACTCATAGCAACCCTGTGAACAAGAGCCCTAAACCCTGCTCTGTCCTGCGCCAACCTCACTATCTCTGACACATCTACTCTAATTACCCCAGTCCCTGAATCAATCCATTTCATTGAGGGTCTTCCTGTCTTGCGTTGTCCCTCCACCCTCCTAAACATGATGTCCTTCTCCAAGGACAGGTTCCTTCTTGCGACATGTCCAAAGTATGTCAGACGAAGCTTCAGAATCCTTGCCTCCAAGGTGCAGTCTGATTTCACCCTCTCCAGGACAAATTTGTTTGTTCTCTTAGCAGTCCATGGTATATTCAACATTCTCCTCCAGCACCACAGATCAAAGGCATCAATTTCTTTTCTATCATCTCTAGACATTGTCCAGCTTTCTGATGCATAGCACACAATTGTGAAGACTATGGCCTGGATCAGGTGCACCTTAGTCTCCACTCTGATGTCATTGCTCTTTAGTACTTTGGAGAGGTACCTGACTTCCCCAGTGCAATTTGTCCCTTGATTTCCTGGCTGTTGGTACCAAGAGTATTGATTGTGGAGCCAAACTAAAACTGTTAACAATCTCAACCTCTTCACCATCCATCCTGATGCTGCCAGTTGGCCCAGTGGTGAGAATCTCTGTTTTCTTGATGTTGAACTTCAATCAATTTTGAAGGCTGCATTCCTTGACCCTCTGCAGCAAGCTCTTCAGGTCCTCCTCAGTTTCAGCAAGCAGGGTTGTGTCATCTGCATAATGAAGGTTATTGATGAATCTTCCACCAATCCTAATGCTGCATTCCTCCTCATACAGCCCAGCCTGGGTGATCTGTTCTGCATACAGATACATCCCTGGCAGACACCCTTCCTGATTTTTAACCATGCACAGTCAGTCTCCTTGCTCTGTTCTGACGACTGCCTCCTGGTTCAAGTATAGGTTTTGCATAAGCACAATCAAGTGCTCTAGGATTCCTATTTTTTTCAGAGTCAGCCACAGTTTGTTGTGATCCACTATCAAAAGCCTTTGCATAGTCAATGAAACACAGGTAGACATTCCTCTAATACTCTCTGCTTTCTGCTAAGATCCATCTAACATTAGCTATAATATCCCTAGTAACAAGGTCTCTTCGAAACCCAGCTCACACCTCTGGCAGTTCTCTATTGATGTGGAGCTCTAGTAAAATATTTTCACTATTTTCAGCAAAATATTGCTTGCATGTGATATTAATGATATTGTTCGATAATTTCTTCACTCTTTCAGGTCACCTTTCTTTATGGTTTAGGGATGCATTTTTCTCTGGAAAATTTAGCTAAACACCAAGCATAAAACATGTGACTTTATTTCACTTTAAATACTATTGTATGTCTTTGTTTCCTTGGAAAATGACTTGTATTATTAACAATATGTCTTTCCTTGGCCTTATTATCTGATTTCATAACTCACCTAAGGCCTTCAAGAGCTTTGTTTGGCATGGATGTTTGAGTGTACTGTCCTTTCAGAACATTTATGACTGGCATAGAAATTAAAAGAGAAAAGATGTAGGAGAGGAATCCACCAGCGGTAAGATATGCAATGAATTTGCCCTTCTCATCTCCTCTCTCCTTTCTAAGTCTTCTTTTGCCGAGAATTTGCCTTTTTGTTCATCATTACTCTGGAAAGGCTTTGCCATTTATTCCTCTGTTACTCTGACAAACTAACCTTCAATATGCTACCCTGATACTTTAATAGACTCAATGAATCACAAAGCACTTGCAACCCACATATATATGAGATATTTCATTTACTGTGATCTTACACACGGAAAAATATTGTTGTTAGGGCCATTACGTTGGTTCTAACTCATAGTGATATGCTATAAGCTGAACTAAACACTGCCAGGTCCTGTGTACTATTCTCAGAATCATTGACATGCTTTAGTTCATTATTCAAGCAGTGAACCAATTCATCTACCTGATGCTCTTCCCCTTCCCCCCAATTTTCTGTATTTCTAAGGAGCATTCTGGCTGTACTGCTTCCAAGATAGTATTGCTTATTCTTTTGGCAGTCTATACTATGTGCCATATTTTTCATCAAAATCATAATACAAACATATCAATTCTTTGGGGTTCCTTAATCAGTGTCCAATTTTTATATGCGTGTTATCCACCTTAGTCTTCAAAGTGAGAACTCTGATCATTAGCACTGTAAAGAGACCTTTTGCAACATATTTTCCCAAAGTAAAACATCATTTGATTTCCTTACTGCTTCATGCATAAGCAATGATTATGAATCCAAGTAAAATGAAGTTCCTGAAAAACTCAACATGTTTTCCATTTATCATGACTTTGTGGGTTTTTTGTTTTGTTTTGTTTATTTCTTTGCTTCTTACATCCGGTGGTGAGAATTTGTTTTTCTTTATATTATGGAATCTTTTATACTAAAATCTGTAGCATGAACCTTCATCAGTCAAGTATTATTCCTTTTTAGCAATCAAAATTGTATCATTTGCATATTTTTAATGAGTCTTCCTCCATATCTGAGGCCTACATTATTCATTCTTTTAATATAATTTTTTTCTTTTATACTGGTTTATTTACAAAGTTCATATAAGTTGTTTTCCACTGGATCTTACTCATTTCCTAGACCACCCCTCCTTCCACCCATCAAATTGTGTGACCTTATGATTACGTCTCCCCATCCTCATACATGTGCTTCCTCCTCCCTCCTTATATCTTTAAACATGTTTTACTAGTAATCTATTACTACAATAATGGTCTTATACAGTATTTGTCCTTATGGGACTGAGTTAGTTCACTTAGTATAATGTCCTCCGTGCCTTCCCGATTAGTGAGTTTCAAAATCATTGCTCCTACATGCAGCATAGCATTGTACATTGTACATAGCATAGCACATTGTGTGACTGTACTGCAATTTCTCAATCCATTCCTTTATGGTTGAACATTTGGGCATGCTCTTGTGATGGTGAATAATGCTGCTATGAACATTGGTGTACAAGTCTCCATTGATGCCTCAGTTCTCATTTTCTCAAGGTATATTCCAAGCAGCAGAATAGCTAGTCATATGAAGTTTCTATCTTCAGCTTTCTAAGGAAACACCAAACTGCCTTCCAGAGTGGTTGTACCATTTTACAATCTCACCAACGGCATATAATAATTCCTATGTCTCCACATCCTCTTCAATATTTATTACTTGTTGTCCTTTGAAACTTTGCCATGGCTACTAGAGAAAAAGAGATTGTATCTCATTGTTGTCTTGATTTTCATCTTCCCTGCTGTCAATGATTTAGAGCATGTCTTCATGTGTCTGGTAGCTATCTTCCTCTGTGAAAAGTCTTCCCATGTCTTTTGCCCGTTTTGTAATTATGTTATCAGTCTTTATCTTGTGCTGCCACTCCTG
>NW_006400085.1:705613-710388 GCF_000299155.1 Elephantulus edwardii
ACACACACACACACACATCATGGTCTTTGCAGTTATTTGTTATGAATCAGAGAGCTGAATAATGACTAGGGATGATAGAAGGAGAGTTGATGCTTTTGAGCTGTGGTGCTGGAGAAGAGTATTAAATATACCATGGACTGCTAGAAGAACAAACAAGTTCATCCTGGAGAGGATGCAGTGAGACTGCTCCATGGAGGCAAGGATTCTGAAGCTCCATCTGACATACCTTGAGCATTTTGCAAGGAGGGAACAGTTCTTGGAGATGGATGTCATGTTTGGGAGGGTGGAGGAACAGTGCAAGAGAGGAAGACCCTCAATGAAATGGGTTTATTCAGTCACTGGAGTAATGGTGATAGGTGTGTCGGAGACAATAAGATTGGCAAGGGATAGAGCAGGGTTTAGGGCTGTTGTACTTATGGTCACTATGAGTTGTAGGAGACTTGATGGCACATAACAATAACAACAATATGTATATATAGTATGGGTAATCTCTTCTTGTGCAGTTTATAGTCTCTGAAAACCCACTGGAGAGTCAGCTATGTTCAGTTCTACTCAATAGCACATAATCACAACAAATTTATACTCTAAAAAAACCTACTGGAGGGATCAGCTGTGGGTCTATGAGTTGGTTCTGACTCAATGGCACATATTTACAGTGTTGTTTTTGTTGTGTGTCTTTGAATCTGAATCAACCCACAGTTAACCCTTCAGTGGGTTTTTGAAGGCACTTTGTAGCATAGCAGGAGCTTGTATATTCTTCTGCCAAGCAGCTAGTGGATTATTACCATATGCCTTTGGGATTGTAGAGCAACTTCTTACCACTAGTTTATCAGAGCTCAACTTTCCCCTTACAATATACTATTAACTATATTCATGAAAGCATGTAAGCCAGCCATTCATGCCTCATGCTTCATCTCATTTTAGATAGTCAATTTTCAATTTGTCTATCGCTTTTTATACTTTGGACATGTAACTAGATGACGCTATTCCTTGGAAAGGGACACCATTCTTGGAAAGATGGAGGGTCACTGAAGTAAAGGAAAATATACAATGAAATGAGGTGACACAATAATTGCAACAATAGGCTCAAGTGTGTCAGAGATGATGAAGATAGCACAGGATAGAGCAGGGTTCACATCTGTTCTTCACTGAGCCACCATGAGCCATACTTGAGTCGATCTAATAAAAACAATATTAATCCAGTACTCTGAAGACACAAGATTTCTAAAGAATCTTCTGCTCCAGTTAGAACTTTCAGTACCTGCATATCTAAACTCATAAATGCATATCTAAACAAGGAAGTCTGGTGAATACCACTATCATTCAAATATATGTGGTGTCAATAACCAGAGCCAAAAAAAAAAAAGAAAATAGATTAATTCTATCAACTTTTGCAGTCAGAAATCAACTGAGAAGACAGCCAAGATACATTAATAATAATGAATGATTTGAATGAAAAAGTCAGGAACAGCGAATACGGATCAGTAGTCAGAAAACATGAAGTGAGACTGGGGATAGAATGATAGAATTGTGAACAATCTATGATTTACTCATTGCAAATACCTTTTATAAGAAACATAAGTTGTGACTATATTAATAGACCTCACCTGATGTTCTGCACCAGAATCAGATTGATTACATCTTGGGCGGGGTGGAAGAAATCATTGGAGAAACTCAGTATCAGCCGAAAATCTAAGCCAGGTGCTGATTGTGGAATAGACCATTAACTACTCATATGCAAGTTCAAGCTAAAGCTAAAGAAGGTTAAATCATATCCACAGAAACCTAAATTTGATGTCCAGTCTATCCCACCTAAATTAAAAAACTATCTCAGAAATAGATTCGAGGCCTTGAAAACTAATGAATGAAGAATGCATAGACTGTGGGAGGAGATAAAAAATATCATCCACAAAGAATGCAAAAGCTTATTAAAAAGAGAAAAGAGAGAGAAAAGATCGAGATGGATGTCAGAAGAGACTCCACATATTAGAGTGCTGAGTAGCCAAACCAAAGGGAAGGAAGCAGAAAGTCAAGGAGTCAAACCGAAGATTTCAAAGGGCAACACAGGAAGGTAAAGCAAAGTATTATAATGAAATGTGCAAAGAGCTGGAATCAGAAAATCAAAAGGGTCAAACATTTTTTTAAGCTGAAGGAAATAAAGTACAAATTCAAACTTCAAGCTGCAATACTTAACGATGCTATGGGCAGAATATTGAATGATCCAGAAAGCATTAAAAGAAGATGCACAGAGAATACAGAGTCATTGTAACAAAAGGAATTGGTGGACACTGAAAATTTCATGAAACAACATATGATCAAGAGCCTGTGGTGAGAAAGGAGTAGTTTAAGCTGCTCTGAAGGAATTGGCAAGAAACAAGACCCCCAGGAATTGACTCAAAACAATTGGCATATCTCAACAAAGAGATGCTATCCTGGATGTGCTCACCAAGTTATGCCAACAAATCTGAAGGACAACCACCTAGCCAGCTGACTGGAAGAGATCTATATTTGTTCCCATTCCAAAAAAAGGTAACACAAAAGAGTGTAGAAATTATTGAATATCATTAATATCCCTTGCAAGCAAGATCCTATTGTAAGTCGCTCCAAAATGACTTAAACAACACATCAACAGAAAACTGCCAGATGTGTAGGCTGGATTTGGAAGAGGCCATTGTACTAGGGATATTATAGCTAATGTCAGATAGATCTTGGTTGAAAGCCAAAAGTACCAGAGGAATGTCTATGTGGGTTTCATTAACTATGCAAAGGCATTTGACTGAATCACAACAAACTGTGGCTAATTCTGAGATCTCAGAATGGGAATCTCTCTCTTTATATAGATAGATTAGAGATAGAGATAGGTATAGATATATATAAATGGAGAGGAAAACCCTGGATGAAATGGATTGATATAGTAACTAGGTCAATGGAGTAGGTGAGTTGGAGTCAGTAAGACTGGCTCAGGACAGGGCAGGCTTCGGAACTGTTGCACATAGGGTCACTGAGTTGCAGGTGCCTTGATGGGACATAACAACAACAACAATATATATTTAAGTAACTATATTTTACACATATTCAAGTAACTTTATGAGATACATATATTCCTACCTTTCAAGTTTCAATTCTTGTTATATATATATACTTTCAAGTTTCAATTATTGAAATAATTTTTGAAACTGTCTTACATTCTTTGGACACATGGTCAGGAGGGACCAGTCCTTGGAGAAGGACATCACAACAGAAAACCCTGGATAAGAAGTTATATATATATATGAACTTTGATAAACGTCAGTAGTTGTAGAGTGGCTTCAGGCCTTTTGTTCATAGGATTGCTATGAGTCATGCTCAACTTGAAGGTATTCAACAACAATATTGCTGTTGATAGTCCTGTGCAGGATTGACTGAGATACCATGACAAAAGTAGATGTATTTCAATAGTAGATGTATTTGCATATCCAGATTCACAATGCATTACAGCCTTTGTTTTTTTCTCTTATGAAGTCTGGAGAATGAGGTCTAGCAGGAAAATAATATTTGAGTTGAATTCTTGTTACCAAACCTTCCTACCTTCCAAGTTTCTATTCTTGCCATTAAAAGTAGAACTAACTGACAGAATTCAATTTTGGTGCAGTGACAAGACTCCCACATGGCACATGGCCATCATGAATATAATGTCTGACTCAAGGGGGGAAAAAAATTTCTCCTTTGTCCTAGCCCTAATTCCTTGTTCTGGCATTCCACTTCTCCTTCTTGAGCTTATTATTTCTGGCTTTTAAAGTGCAACAATGAATGAACGGAAGTCCAAAATCTCTGTAAATTTTCATTAAAATAAACACTAATACTAATAATAATAAAAGGGGGGAAAAAGAAAAATAAAGAGTCTAACTTTCCTTTTGTCTGTAAGTCTATAACTGGTAGTTTCTGAGCTTAAGACTTTCAATTTTTCTATACAATTTTCCATGGTCCTTATCAGCACATAACAGACCATTCTCTGAATTCTTGTGAGGCATACTTTAGAGTACAATTGCATTATTGTCTTTACATCTATTTAGTGGTATTGAGAATATTTGGATGCTGGTAACAATTAGTTAACATCCAGAAGGTTTTACAGCATTCATTATACCAAGCATGTTTAGTGTTGTCAAATGGCAACAATTCGGCTCTGATTTATGGTAACACAATGTAAAACAAAACAAAAATCCTGTGAATAAATATGCATGTAGTAGGTGTTTGAGGAAATATATCTTAGTTATACAAGAGTTGTTCACCTTTTCATAGTCTTCATTCCTTCTTTTTGTCTTTATTTGTTCCATAAATGTTCATTGTGGTCCCTTTCTTCAAATGTGATGTGGGCTATGACCTGTTACTTGAGCTGCCCTGGGGCTTGGACTGCTTCCTCACGCAAAGGTAGGATGATCATTTGCATGGTCTTTACTGAGTGTATGACCTTGTCTCTCTTCCAGTTCTGCCTCCAACTATATGAAACTTTAGGTATCTGACCAACAGAAGCTTGAAAATTTCAATAAATGGCTTACATCTGACAAATAGCCAAGTATGACACTGAATGAAAGTGGTAAAATGTGTAAAGAAGTACAGAGGTCAGGATTTTTTATAGTCACATAATGAACAGGTAATTAACTGAGCACTTACCTCTCACAAAGCACCATCACAGAGGGAGGTGGAAAGTAAATGAAACACCTTGACAGCAAAATGAACTGGTGATACAGAGTGTATGCCTGTTCATCAACTAGTTTTTGGAGCCATTATACAAGCTG
>NW_006400085.1:711399-713593 GCF_000299155.1 Elephantulus edwardii
AGGTTTTAAATTTGTTCTTCAGTTCTTTCAGCTTAAGAAATGCTGAGTGAGTTCAGCTTTTTAGATTTTCTAACTCCAGATATTTATTTTTTTTTTTTACAATTCATTATAATACTTTGCTTTGTCTTCCTGTGCTGCCCTTTGAAATCATCTCTTCAGCTCTGTAACTTCTTGTTTTATTTTTCCCTTTGCTTTGGCTTGCTCAGCTCTACAATCAACACTCTTGGTACCAGAAGTCAGGAAATCAAAGAATGAATTGTATTGAAGAAGCCTGCTGTCAGGGACTCTCCAAAGTGCTAAAAAGCAATGTTGTCAGTCTAGAGACTAAGGTACACTTGATCTAAGCCAGGGTCTTTGCAATAACTTGCTAAATGTCAGAGAGCAGGACAGTGACTAAGGATGACAGAAGAAGAATTGATGTCTTTGAGTTGTGGTGCTGGAGAAAAGTCTTGAAGATACATACCATGGACTGCCAAGAGAACAAGTAAGTCTGTCTTGGAGAAGGTGAAGTCAAGTTTCTCCTTGGAGGCAATAATTTTTGAAACTCTGTCCTACATTCTTTGGACACATGGCCAGGAGGGACCAGTCCTTGGAGAAGGACATCGCAACAGGAAACCCCAGATAAGAAGTTAACTCATGAGATGGTAACTGGGGCAATGGGATTAGATGTATCAGAGTCAGCAATATTGGTTCAGGATAGGGTAGGGTGTAGAGTTATTATACATACAGTCACTATGAGTGACAGGTGACTTGATGGCACATAGCAACAATAGCAGTGATAAAAATATATAAGAGGAAGCTTTATCATCTTCCCCTCCAACAAGCACTCTGGTTGTACCTTGTCCAAGACATATTTGTTTGTTCTTTTGGCAGTCCATGGAATATTCAGCACTCTTTTCCAACACCACAGCTCAAAGGCATCAATTCTTCTCTATCCTTACTCATTATCAAACTCTCAAATGCAAGAGGCCTGAATCAGGATCACCTTACTCTTCAAACAGACATCCTTATTCCCCAATCATTTGGAAAGATCCTTCACTGCAGAATTTCCCAGTGCAATATGTCTAGCAAAGTAAAATTAAAAAGCAGGACTCTGCTTATGGGACAGGATGTTCTGGGGAAATTTAATAATCATCAAATGAGTCTAGGTCTTGCTTTAGATAATTGCTACTACTTTGGTTCATTCTCCAGAAGGCAAAGTCACGGTATGATTTTTAATTAAGCTTCATTCCCTCATGAAATTGAACATCTACAATTTCTACTCTGAGAAGAGGCCCAGTTTCCACAGTAAATAAAATACGATAAATTAACATCCTCTGAAACGTGAAACATTTATCATGTGTGTGTGTATTACCTTTCTTTGTTCTTTGCTTTCTAACAATTCTAAATGGTGTCAAGAATGGCATTTTCTCCCCTTGGGAGGTTAGCAAACAGACATTAACACTTTTCCTTGCACTAGTGTCCGGGCCACTTCCCACTTTCGTCTTCCAAACCACCATTTCTATTCAACAGCAGTGATAAATCTTGACTTAAGATGAGGAGATTAAAATGTAAGACCATTTAAGGGGACATCAAAGCATACAGTATTCTTTTAATTTTCTCCTCCTATGACTCCATTTTTTAAAGTGCAATATATTCAAATAAAATTTTTCCATAGGGAATAGTGTGTTTTAACCCAAAAGTTACATCTCTTCAGTGGTTTGGATCCATTAGAGTCCTCAAGAGGGAAAGATGGGCAATCTCCTTTCATCAGCCTCTAAAACTCAGTGGAGGTTCAGTTATGAGTTAGTTCTGACTCAACTGCAATCTGTTAATGAAAGTTTTAATCTAGTGAAATGAATTATGCACAATATTACACAAACATCACCACTATATTGTTGATTTTGTATGCCTTCACGTCAGAATTGACTTGTACTTGACCCTCCAATGGGTTTTCAGAGGTAATTAATCACATGAGAGGAGATTGCCAGTTGATTTGAACTGCACGCCTTTGGGACTACAGCACAGCTTCTTACCACTATACCACCAGAGTTCCCTTTATCACTACAGGTTTCCAAACTTTTTCATCACATCAAAAGAGACTCTATACTTAGTAAGGATTAAATGTATATTCCTTTCTTCATCAAGTCACTATTAGTCAACATCTCATGTCAATTAACAGCTGTATGGATTCATCTATCCTTGATACTTTAGG
>NW_006400085.1:718445-738581 GCF_000299155.1 Elephantulus edwardii
AGGCTACTCAATGACACATAAAAACAACTTTAACAATTTTATACACTTCTATATTTGTGTTGGCTCTGGGTGTTTCTCACAAAAACATCTTCCCAGTCACTGCCAACCCAGAGGGTGTCATGGAAGGCATACTTTACAAACTACAAGTTGTGAGGGCTGTGGACTTTAAAATAAGTCCTAAAAATCCTTAGTATCAATTCCACAGAGTCACTGATTCGGGGACAGTTTCTACCACTCTAGGAGGTGATTTGAGACAGGAAACTTGATCAGAAATAATGCTTCTACCAGTCTTAGGATGATTTCAGGCTTATCCCCAACGCTACCCAGCAGTGTCACACACTCCACTGGACTAGATAGCAGGGAGCCTACTTCTCCAAATATTGAGCCACATACATGCTTTTTGTGCTGGGTCCACAATGGCATACATTCGATTCAGCTTCTGGTAGACCCGGAGCAGGACCCAGGAAGCACCAGTGGCCATCTGGTGGATAGGCAGAGGGGACATTCTCTCCCCTGATCCCTGAGTGGATTTAGTGGGTTTAGGGAACAGGAGGATGGGGGATCACATCTTTGTCAACTTTGACCACTAGTGTGTTTTTTTGCTGCACTCCTAGGTTCTTGTACTATTCAGAAATCTGCTTGCCAAAGTTGAAAAGAGCTGCACTATGATGGGTCAGGTAACCATTCATTGCTTCATCTCTGTTTTTATATGAGATATTATTAAGCAGCTTCTTTTTTCAGTTGATATTTGATGTATTTCTTTATATCCTCTTTCAAAAACCAAGGCTCCATTATTATTATCCATAGCTGGTTGGTTTCTACCCCCTCCCCCCAGTGTCTTTGTTGTGATGTGTCTGGGTCACCATACACTGCTCTACCACCTTGCCAGAAGTCCAGGTACCTTTATTTCTATAGGCATAAGAGAATCTCTTATGGAGGGATCAAGTTGACTTTCTTTGACATAAAACTTCCTACAACAGACCTAGAAGTTCCAAGTATATGCAAATCAATAAAATACAAACAATCCCATACTTTATCACTATAAACACAGAAGAGACAGGGCTTTAGAGTCAGGGAAATATTGGCTCAAGTCTCAGATTTTCTCCAATAAACTATACAATCTTTAGTAACAAACTTAAAGTTTCTAAGCTCTAGTTTCTTCACTTGTAAAGAAGAATATGGCAGACTCACCCTAACAGGACATGGTAATCATTAAATGACATAAAAATTCTGTTAGGCATTAATTATTGAGTAAATGATTTTAATTGTTACTGCAAACAGGTAGTACATGTTCTCATCTTTATGATTAGTCTGTTTAGCTACTGAATGAAAGACTGGACATTCAAGACTCAGAGTAACTGACTATAAAAAGTCAAAAGAACAGCTTTTTCCTAAAGTAAAGCCAAGGCAGGATGGACTGGGATGGAGGGTTTTAAAGAAAATAAGAATCACAGTGAGGAAATGGGAAGATTGCAATTACATTCTGAGCATGGTCGTTGCTATTGTTGTTAGGTGTGGTTGAGTCATAGACAACTCATAGCGACCCTATGAACAAAAGGCCTGAGCACTGTTCAAAGAGTTTCTGTAGGCAAGCCATTTTGGAAGTGGTTGCCACTCCTGCTTCCAGGTTTGTTTTAATCAGTAAACTCCAGCAAACACTGTCACCATGGGTAACCATTCCACGTTTGGCACATCAGTGTCAGAGTGTTCAGCATCAAAGCAACCAAGAGTACAGCAATGCACAGACCGGTGCTATACTACCTAGAAGAAAGTTTGACAGAAAAACAATTTGAACCAGGCCCGAGGGCCGCAGCCCAAAAAAGCACTCGACCCCAAAACTTGCCATTACTTGCGCATGCATGCAGACCACCGTGCTCAGGCAGCAAGAAATCACAGAAACCCTGGGTGGAGCCGTCCAGGAAGGACATGGCAGCCTTCTCTCCCCTCTCCCTTTGGAGCTTTAAGCCACCACCTGCCTTAAACCCTAGGCCAAGCCTTGAGGGCCTCGCTCCTGGGGAGCAGGATAATTGTCCTGCACGTCAAACACAAGCCTGAAAAAGAACTCAACCCCAAAAACTGCCATTACTTGTGCAGGCATACAGACCATTAGTACATGGCAAATAAAGTTATTTAAAAAAAACCCATATGGCTGGTTGAATAAAAAAGCAATTTCCTTTGCAAATTTTCATTCAAATCCCAATAACATTCAAATCACAGTAAAAAATTATAGATTTATGATAGAGTTATACAAAACACAGGTGACATTGTCATGAATCAGAATGGCAATTGGTTTTTATAAAATTGGAAAATTAAAAAGTAAACCAAGTTATTCATCTGCTCCAAATGGTTATGTGTATCATTCCAGTTACATTGCAAAGATTCTTGTTATTAGTGTTGTTTTGTTGTTATGTGCCATTGAGACGTTTGTGACTCATAGCAACCGTAAGTACAACAGCTCTGAAACCTGCTCTACCCTGTGCCAACCATATTGTCTCTGGCACACCCATCCCCCAAGTAAAATTCTGGCTGCACCTTCTCCAAGGACATATTTATTTGTTCTTTTGGCAGTCCATGGGATTTTCAATACTTTTCTCTAGCACCACAGTTCAAAAGCATCAATTTTTCTTCCTTCTATAATCCTTATTATTTGTCTAGCTCTCAGTAGCATAGTTAGTGACAGAAAAGACCATGGGCTGAATCAGGCACACCTTTGTCCTCAAACTAACATTGCTGTTCCTCAAAGACTTGGAGAGGTTCTTGACTGGAGATTTTTCTCAGTATAATATGTCTTCTGATTCCTGACTGCTGGTAGCAAGTGCATTGATTATGGATCCAACTAAGATGAAATTGTTGATTTCAACTCACTTACTGTGGACACATTGTCAGGAAGGACCACTTGCTAGAATGTCATGATTGGTAGAGTAGGTCAATTAAAAGAAAGAAAGAAAGAAAGAAAGAAAGAAAGAAAGAAAGAAAGAAAGAAAGAAAGAAAGAAAGAAAGAAATGAAAACCCTCAGCGAAATGAATTGACACAATAGCCAACACAATTAACTCAAACATACCAATGATCAATAAGGAAATGCATCATTAGATTTATTATGAGTCAGAACTAACTCAGTAGCAACTAGCAACAACAAGATTACTAGAGATGAAAGACTTACTTTAACAAACTTTGAGTGCTTGTTACATATCAAGCACATTCTAGGTGACAGAGATATGGTAATGAAAGAGTGTGTATGATAGATTTATGTGCCCCAGTAATAGGGAGTGCAGGTGGCCTAGTGATAAGAAACTGCACTGCAATCCCCAAGGCAAATTATCCACCAACAGGTCTGTGGAAAAAGGAGGGACAATCTTTTCCCATGCAATTAATTACCTTTGAAAATCTCCTGGAGGATCAGCTATGGATCTAATTTAATTGTACACAGCAACAGCACTACAGTCCTAAAGTCCCATAACCAGAAACTTAGTCCCTCAGAATGTTTGGTTATGATTAAAAAACTTACAAAGTTTTAGTTTCTTGTTGTTATGTTGTGTTGTTGTTGTTGTTATGTGCCATTGAGTCGCTTGCAACTCATAGTGAACCTGTGTACAAGAGCCCTAAACTCTGCTCTATCCTGTGCCAACCTCGCCGTCTCTGACACACTCACTCCCACCACCCCAATCACAGAATCGATCCATCTCAATGAGTGTCTTCCTCTGCTTGCACCATCCCTCCACTCTCCCAAACATAATGTCCCTCTCCAAGGACCAGTCCCTCCTTGCAACACGCCCAAAGTATGTCAGACAAAGCTTCAGAAACCTTGACTCTAAGGAGAAGTCTGGCTTCACCCTCTCCAGGATAAGCCTGTTTGTTCTCCTAGCAGTCCATGGTATATTCAACATTCTTCTCCAGCATCATAGCTCAAAGGCGTTAGTTCTCTTTCTATCATCCCTATTCACTGTCCAACTCTGTGATGCATAACACATAATTCGAAGACTACAGCCTGGATCGGGTGCACCTTAGTCTCCATCCTGACATCATTGCTCCTCAGTACTCTTGAAAAGTCTCTCACAGCTGACTTTCCCAATGCAATTTGTCTCTTGATTTTCTGGCTGCTGGTACTAAGAGTATTGACTGTGGAGTCAAGCAAACTAAAACTGTTAACTATCTCAATCTCTTCACCATCCATACTGGTGTTGTCAGTTGGCTCAGTGGTGAGAATCTTTGTTTCCTTGATGTTGGACTTCAATATGTACTGAAGGCTGCAGTCCTTGATCTTCTGTAGCAATCGCTTCAGGTCCTCCTCAGTTTCAGCAAGCAGGGTTGTGTCATCTGCATAACGCAGGTTGTTGATGATTCTTTCACCAATCCTGAAGCTACATTCCTCCTTGTACAGGCCAGCGTCTCGGATGATCTTATCTGCATACAGATTGAAAGGTATGGAGACAAAATGCATCCCTAATGGACCCCCTTCTTAATTTTGAACCATATAGTGTCTCCTTGCTCTGTTCTGACAACTGCCTCTTAGTCCAAGTATAGGTTTCGCATAAGCACAATCAAATCTTCTGGGATTCCCATTCTTCTCAGAGTCAGCCATAGCTTGTTGTGATCCACACAGTCAAAAGCCTTTGCACAGTCAATGAAGCACAGATAGACATTCCTCTGGTATTCTCTGCCTTCTGCCAAGATCCATCAAGGATATTTTACTGACTATACTAACATGAATATGGAATTGATAGCCTACCAACTGACATATTTCAATAAATAGAAGCTGCCCTGGATATACTCACCAGGTTGTGCAAAGAAATCTAGAGGACAACTACCTGGCTAACTGGTAGAGATCCATAATTATTCCCATTTTTAAAAAAATGACTTGACAGAGTGTGGAAGTTATAGAATAGTATCACTAATATCACATGCAAGTAAAAAAAAACTTACTGGAAAAGTACATTGATAGAAAACCATAAGAAATACAAGTTGAGTTTAGAAAAAGGCCATGACACTAGAAACATTATCACTAATGTCAAATAAATCTTGACTGAAAGAGAAGAGAATCAGAGGAATATCTGTGTTACATTGACTATACAAAAACATTTGACTGTGGGGATCACAACAAATTGTAGTCAACCTTGAAAGGAATGGGACTCTCAGAACACTTGATTGTTATTAAGCTTATATTTGGTCGAAGAAGGAGTCCTCAGAGCAAGAAAACACTGTACAGTTCAAAGTAAGGAAAGGAGTACATCGGGGATGCATTCTGTCTCCATACCTTTTCAATCTGTATGCAGAACAGACCATTTAACAAGCTAGACTTTCTGAGGAGAAATGTGACATCAGGATTGCAGAAAGACTGATTAACATCCTGCATTATACAGAGGACATAACTTTGCTTGAGAAGCTGAGGCAGACCTAAAGGACTTGCTTCAGAAGGGCAAGGACTGTAGTCTTCAATATGAATTGAAGCTCAACATCAAGAAGACAGATTCTCACCACTGGACCAATTGGCAGCACCACAATGGATGGAGAAGAGATTAAAGTTGTTAACAATTTCAGGTTGTTCAGCTTTACAATCAACACTTTTGGCACCAGCAGTTAGGAAATCAAAAGATAAATTGCATTAGGGAAGTTTGCTGTCAAGAACATCTCTGAAGTGCTGAAGAGAAAAGCTGTCAGTCTAGAGACTAATGTCATGGTCTTTGCAATTACTTACCATGTATCAGAGAGCTGGACAATAACTAAAGATGACAGAAGAATTGTTGCCTTTGAGTTGTGATGCTGGAAAAGACTACTGAAGATACCTTGCATTTGTTGTTTTCTATTTTCATCCTCTTTTTTTAGCAAGCCAATTTTGTCAGAGTTGAGATGTTATCTCATTATAGTTTTAATTGCATCTCTCTTTTGGCTAAGCACCATAATTTTTTTTTTCATATATTTGTTGTCTGGTTGCATTTCTCTTCTTTCAAGTGTTTACTCATGTGCCTGCTCATTTTAATTGGATTGGGATTTTTTGTTCTTGTTGTTGAGTTCTTAGGCTTTTTATACATTCAGAGATGAGTCATAAAAGATGTGCTCTTAAAAATTTTTTTCCTTAAGCTCTGTGTTCTATTTTCACTCATTTGAAGAGCATAAATGTTTAACTTTTATAAGGTCCCAATTATCTAATTTGTTTTCTGCTGTTTGTGCATTTCCAGTTGTGTTTGATACATTTTAAACTGGGTCTGATTTCCTCTTCATACTTTCTGGGTCACCGTTTTCATGTAGGTCAGTCATGCCTTTTGAATCTGGTCAGGCTTGACCCCAGACACACAGTTTTAATCATGGAGTGGGTTGTAGTGAACTCTATCACAGTTTATGACAGGAATCTAATAATCTTTGAGTATCTTTTATGTTATAGTTCTTGATTAAATTCTTGGGCTCAGAAAAGGCTAAGTAGTCTTCTATGACCTATTTTTCATAGAGTAATTTCTGTAACCAGAATTATAGTTATCTGTGTTGAATCTTATTTCAGATTTTCAAGACAATATGCATATGCATTACAGATTCCATTTTATCATGTTACATGCCAGATATTTTGAACCAAGTGGTTGATTAACTTGCATTGCTTTGAACTAACTGCTGTAAATTTATTTCTTTTTATTTCTTTGTTGAAAATATCAGTCTTCTAAATGCCATTTGACACATGGAGAATAGAAAACTCTTAACTCAGTATATGCTTTTAAAATACAAAGAGCTTAAATAAGAAATTTTGGTAAGCATTGAAATATGTGCCACTTAATTTTTAGCTTAAAGAGAGTATTTCTGAATTTTTCAGATTTGTAGACCCAGAATAATTTTACTAAAGGTCAATCTCATGAATTGTCATATGTTCGTTCTGATTTTGTACACATTTACCCTATTAGAATTTTGAAGGTACTTGCATTTTCTTGCTTCAATACTCAAAATTTGAAAATAGTTACACAGAAGTGTATATTCTCAAGAAAAATTTTTGTTGTGTTAGGTGTCATGGAGTTCAGTTTGAAAACCGATCTGAACCTTGTCTTATCTTGTGTCATTCTCACAGTCTCTGACACACTTGAACCCACTGTCACAGTTACTTTGTTGATCCACTCAGTTGAATGTTGTCTTCTTTATCATCCCTCCTCCTTTTCAAGAATAATGTCTGTTTCCAAGGAAAAGCCTCTCTAGCTGTTGAACATGAGTCGGTCGATCCTGAGATGTATGAGCATGTCAACCAACATGTATAAAGAATATGAGGAAATTGCACCATCTTTCCCTCAAAGGAGCGCTCTGGTTAACCCTTCTCCAAGACATATCCATTTGTTCACTTGGCAATCTATAGGATAGTCAGTACCCTTCTCCAATACCACCATTCAAAAGCATCAACTGCAATAAGAGCAAGGGGCACGTAGGAACAGCCAACCATGACTTTATCAACTCCACAAAGGAGAACTGTCCCCATCAACAACACAAAACCAATTCCCATGAGGTCTGACATGAACTTGGGCTGAACCTTCTCAAAGACATATCTGCTTGTTCCTGTGGCAGTCCATGGGATATTCAGCACTGTTACCCAACACTGTGTTTCAAAGGAATATTTTTTTTTGTCATCCTTATTCATTGTCCATCTCTCATATGCATAGCAAGTGACTGAAGAGGGCTGAAGTATACCTTAGTCCTCAAACTGACATAATATCTCCTCAATAATTTGGAGAGATTGTTGACTTACAGATTTTCCTTCAGTACAATGTGTCTCTTGACATATTGACACTGCTGCTCGCAAGGAGTTTGATTTGGGTTCCAATTAAGATGAAGTCATTGACAGTTTCAAGATGTTGCCTCTCAGTTCAGTGATGAGGATTTTTGTTTTCTTGACATTGAGATGCAAGTCATATAGATATTTGATTATCTGCAGCAAGTGCTTCACGTTCTCACTTTAAGCAAGCAAGTTTGTGTCATCTGCATAAGAGAGTTTGTTGTTGAACCTTCCTCCAATATTGATGTCACATTCTTCTTCATAGAGTTCTCCTTCTTGAATAATTTGCTGAGCATACGAAGTAAATAATAAGGAGAAAGGATTCAACCCTGGTGCAAACCTTACCTAATTTTAAACCATGTAGTGTTTCCTTGTTCTGTTCACACAACAGACTTTTGGTCAAGCTATAGGTTTTGCACAAGCACAATTAAGTATTTTGGGTTTTCTATTCTTTTCCATATTAACCATAATTTGTTATGATCCACAGTCAAATGCCTTTGCATAGTCAATACAGCACAAATAGATGTTCCTCTGGTATTCCTTGCTTTCTGCCAGGATTCATCTCACATCAGCAATGATAACCCTTGTGTCATGGTCTCTTCTAAATCCAGCTTGAACTTCTGAAATTTCCCTTCCTATATACTGTTCTAGCCATTTTTTAGTAATCTTCAGCAATATTTTGCTTGCTTGCATGTAATACTAATAATATTTTTTTATAAGTTCTACATTATGTTGGATCACATTTCTTGGAAAAGGAAACAAATATGGATTTCTTCCAGTCAGTTGGCCAGGTAGCTGTTCTCCAAATTCCCTGGCATAGACGGTTAAGTATGTCTAGGGCTGCATCTATTGTTTGAAACAGGTCAATTGGTCTTCGATTGAATGCCTTCAATGCAGCTTGAACTTCATCTTTCATTACTATTAGCTCTTGATCATATGGCATTTCTTGAAATATTTCAGTGTAGGTCAAATCTTTTTGGTATAGAGATTCTGTATATTCCTCCATCTTCCTTGGCATTTCCTGAATCATTTAAGATTTTACCCATAATATCTCTAAGAATCCAAGCAACTTGTGACTTGAATTTGTGCATGTACACACACACTCCCACCTCCATAATTAAAAAAATGCTACTAAACAAGAAACAAAATAACCACAGTCTTTGCTGTTCTTCTTTCTAGGTGTTCCAGTACATTTTCTGTTCCCTTTGTCTTATCCTACTTTTATACCAAGTTAACATCTCTCTCTTAGATCCACCAACCTCAATCTCAAATTCCTTGCCATTGAATTTGAACTGACTCAAGACTAAATCGCAGGAAAGAGATTCCCCATCTTTTTCTTGTCAAGCTGGTGAATTTGAAAACAGGTGTAATTTTCGAGTTCACAGTGCACCTTCTTGCAGACTACCAGAACTTCCTTCCTTACAGCCATGTTGTTGTTGATAGGTGCAATCTATTTGATTATGATTCATAGAAACTCTATGGACAATAAATCTGAATCTTCACCTGTCCTGTATCATTCTCATGATCTCTGATACCTTTTAGTCTGCTGCTAAAGTCACTGTATCAGAACCTTTCTTTTTGTTGAGAATCTTTCTGTTTCTCTGACTCTCCCACAACATTCCCAAAATATGTGAGACAAACCATATATAATTGGTAGGTACTTTTCACATGAAGACTCAGTCAATTTATCTCCATTCAACTCTTTATCAGGATTCTGTTTCATGTGTGAAAAGTTTGTAAAATTGTAATTCAGTTATGGTATCACTTCAGAGTTTGTGGGTAGAAGTCACTGTGCTCAGATTGGTAGAATCATTACAGAGAGCAGAGCTATACAAAGGAAGAGTAGGCAGATGGGAAAGCAAAAAAGAAGGGTGATCACATTGAGAGGGAGAAAATAAAAGGATTAAAGGACCCCTGGGGAGATCTGAAGCAATATCCATTAGTAATATACTTTTTATATTGACATAAATAAACCTGGAATTTGAAATTGTGGCATGATATTTAACCATATGAACAGCAAATTTAAGATGTGGGGGGGGCTTATTTTGAATTCCACTCATTTTAATGCTAAATTTGAGAAATGATACTTTGTATACATACTATAAAACCCAGTAGTTTGTTTTAGAATAGGTTTTAAAGGCAGTCCATTGAAATGCAAATTCAAATGTGTTGCAGCTGTAGTTCTCATACACACATCAGAAAAGGTTCAGAGAAGTAAAAATTAATATTCTATTTGTAAGTGTATGGCCAAAGCTTCAGTCTCTGCTCTCAGCCTGGCTGCTCTTCGTTTGGCAAAAGGGGGCTGCTGACCACCTGAGGGGAGACTTTCATTCCCGTGTTGCCTTAAGAACTAATAAAAGTTAATAGGAAAATACTCACTATTGAGGAAAATATGCAAATGAGAAATTGTCTTTCTTACCCAATTTCAATTTTCCTAATCCTGGAATGCCCTCAGTGCTTACCTCACAGTTGAATGGAGAAAATAAGAGACACATTCAAGAACTTTTTATTGTGTCTACACATGAGCTCCTATGTTTGTTGTTGTTGTTTAATGCCGTCGAGTTGTAGACGGCACATAGTGACCCTATGAACGAACAGCCTGAGCACTGTTCGTACATAGAGTTTCTGGAGGCAAGCCATTTCGGAAGTGCATGCTGCTCCTGCTTCCAGGCTGTATTTAGTCAGGAAGCTCCAGCCAACACTGTCCACCTTGGGTACCCATCACCATGATTGGCACATCACTGTCACAGTCTTCAGCATCACAGCAACCACGAGTTACCTCACTCCAGGGACAGAGCAAACCTACACGTCAAACACATTCCCGGAAAAGCAGTCGACTCCAAAAGCTTGCCACGATTTCTGCACCTCCACCATCATGCTCCTTCCTTCTAGCAAGGAGAGCTTCCCAAGAGCCTGGGAGGAGCCAGCAAAACCAGGAACAACATGGCCGCTTCTTTCCCAGCTGCCTTGGGCTTAAGGACGCCTCCTGGTTCAAACCCTAGGCCCAGGCTGGCTAGCCTCACTCCAGGGACAGAGCAAAACTGCATGTCAAACACATTCCCAGAAAAGCAGTCGACTGAGCTCCTATACTAGTCTTTAATAAACACAAAAACTCTCCTTGAATGTTAGTAAGAAAGTAAGACAAAAGAAAGAATAACAGGTAGCAATAAAAATATATTGTAATAACTACAGCTAGTCAGGATGTTATTTAAAAAAATGAACAGAAAAGAAAGATAAATAATTTAAGGGTAATGGTATAGCATTTTGGGATTGAGAAGAACTTTGTCCTTCAATCAGTTTTGCTGGTAAGGCCAAACTAGAATAAATGCCATGCACTCATCTAGTATAGGGATTGTCTGTAGTCATTCTATGCCAATAATACGTCACTTCTAAGTTAATTGAATATGCTTATGGTGAGAATCATGACCCTGATTCTTTCGTTGTTGTTGTTGTTGTTGTTAGGTGCCATCAAGTCGCTTGCGACTCAGTGACCCTATGTACAACAGCCCTAAACTCTGCTCTGTCCTGTGCCAATCACCCTCTCTCTGATACACCCATCCCGATTACCCCAGTCACTGAATCAATCCACCTCATAGAGGGTCTTTCTCTTCCGCACTGTCCCTCCACCCTACCAAGCATGATGTCCCTCTCCAAGGACCTGTCCCTCCTTACAACATATCCAAAGAATGTTAGACAAAGCCTCAGAATCCTTGCCTCCAGGGTGCCGCTCTGTTTAACCCTCTCCAGGATGAATCTGTTTGCTTTCCTAGCAGTCCATGGTACCCTCAACACTCTTCTCCAGCATCACAGATCAATGGCATCAATTCTCCTTCTATCCTCCCTAGTCATTGTCCAACTTTCTGATGCATAACAAGTGATTGCAAAGACCATGGCCTGTATCAGATGCACTTTATTCTTCAGAGAGACACCATTGTTCTTCAGAACTTTAGAAAGGTCCCTAACAGCAGACTTTCCCATTGCAATACGTCTTTTAATTTCCTGGCTACTGGTTCATGACAGTGCAGCCAAACAAACTAAAGCTGTGAACAATCTCAATCTTTTCACCATGCATCCTGTTGCTGCCAATTGGTCCCGTGGTGAGAATCTTTGTCTTCTTGACATTGAGCCTCAATCCATATTGAAGGCTGCAGTCCTTGACCCTCAGCAGCAAGTGCTTCAGGTCCTCCTCAGTTTCAGCAAGCAGGGTTGTGCCATCTGCAATACTACAGATTGTTGATAGATTCTCCACCAATCCTGACCCCACATTTCTCCTCATAGAGTCAAGCTCCCAGATAATACCTTTCCAACCTTTTCAATTCTTTCTATACATGTGAGAAAAGTGGGATGAATAAGAGGTTCACGTCATGAATGTGGAAACTGTCAGGAAAATGGCTAGAGCCCATGCCCATAATCTTTGCAGCACATTGTTTAACTTAGTTTTATTTAAAAAAAAACAACAAACAAACAAGAAAACCCCTTAATAACATTTTCAGGCTGCTCTGAAGGAATTGGCAAAAAATTAAATAGACCCAAGGAATTGATGGAATACCAATTGACATATTTCGACAAACAGACACAACCCTGAAAGTGCTCACCAATCTGTGTCAAGAATCTGGAGGACAACCACTTGTCCAACTGACTAGAGGACATCTATATTTATTATAATTACTAAAAAAATGTGATCCAACAGAGTGTGGAATTATAGAATGATTACACTAATATCGCATGCAAGCAAAGTCCTGCTGAAGATCATCCAAAAATAATACATTGACAGAGAACTACCAGAAGTACAAGCTCAGTTTAGAAGAGGCTGCTGTATTCTAGGGACATCATTGCCAATGTCAGATGGATCTTTGCTGAAAGCAGGGAGTACTAAAAGATGTCTGTGTTTCATGTGACTATGCAAAGGCAATTGACTGTGTATCTCATAACAAATTGTGGTTAACCTTGAGAAGAATGGGAATTCCAGAACATCTGACTGTGCTCATATGAAACCTATAGGTGGACAAAGAGACACTCATCAGAACAGAGCAAGGAAACACTGCAGGACTCAAAATCACGAAATGAGTGAGTCAGGGATATGTCCTGCCTCCAAATCTTTTCAATCTCTATATGAAACAGAGCATTAGAAATTGTAGGCTTTGGGGAGGGGGGTTGGTAATATGACAAATGGAGGAAGATTCATCTTGCTGAAACTGAGGAAGACCTAAACTTTTTGCTACAGAGGGTCAATTACTGTAGTCTTCAATATGGATTGAAATACAGTCTAAAGAAAACAAAAATTCTCACCACTGGACCAATTGGCAGCACCATAATAGATGAAGAAGACACTGAAATTGTAGACAATTTCAGCTTCTGGGTTCCACAATCAAAATCTTGGCACCTGCAGTCAGGAAATCAAGAGATGAGTTGCATTAGGAAAAATCTTATGTCAGGGACCTCTCCCAAGTGCTGAAGAGAAACAATGTCAGTCTAGAGACTAAAGTGTGCCTGTTAGGGCCATGATCGTCACAATTACTTGATATGTATCCAAGACCTAGAAAATGACAAAAGATGACAGAATAATTGATGTCTTACTCAACAAAATGGGAACAGAAGGCAATTCCCTCAACATAGCAAAAAGTATACACAGAAACCTGAGAGTCAACATTGTTCTGAATAGAGAGAGATTAGAGGCATTCCCTTTGAGAACAGGAACTAGGCAAGGATGCCCACTATCACCTCTTCTATTTAATATTGTACTGAAAGACTTAGCAATACCAATAAGACAAGAGAAGGAACTAAGAAGTATACAAATTGGCAAAGAGGAGGTAAAATTATCTCTGTATGCAGATGACATGATAGTACACTTAGAAAACCCTAAAGACTCAGCAAGAAAACTACTGTACATAGTTGACCAATTCAGCAAAGTGGCAGGATACAAGCTCAACATACAAAAATCAATTAGATTTCTCTACAGTGACAAAGAGAATACAGAACTGAAGCTAAGAAAACCAATACCTTTGCTTTTGGATAAGAGGACTCACTATTGAGAAAATGGCAATCCTACCAAAGGCAATCTATATATATTCAATGTAATCCCAATACAAATACCAATTCCATTCTTCAACTAGATGGAAAAAGCAATCTCCAATTTTATTTGGAATTAAAAGAGACAACAAATAAGCAAAGCACTCCTTCAAAGGAGAAACAAGGTAGGAGGTATCTCCTTCCCTAATTTCAATTTCTACTACACTGCCATGGTGGTAAAGACAGCATGGTACTGGTAAAATGACAGACACATAGATCAATGGAATAGAATTGAGAACCCAGAAATTAGTCCATCTACCTATGGTCAACTGATTTTTTACAAGGAGATGAAAATTAAGTGGGGAAACAACAGCCTTTTTAACAAATAGTGTTGGTAAAATTGGAAAATTATCTGAAGAAAACTCAAGACCCATTACTCACACTATACACATAAACCAACTCAAAGTGGGTCAAGGACCTATGAGTAAAACCAACTTAAAACCAACTATAAACTTCATTAGAGAAAAGCTTGGAAGAACTCTGTAAGCCCTGCCCCACAACATGAACCGTCTTCCAGGCATCCTGAAAAACCTACAACCAGGAAAGGATAAAATGGATGAATGGGACCTTCTAAGAATCAAATCTCTATGCATTTCCAAAAATTTCTCCAACAGGCTAAAATGGAAAGCCACAGACTGGGAAAATATTTTTAAATTACATGTCTGATAAGGCACTTATTTCTAGAATTTATAAAATACTCGAGCACCACAACAAGATAAAGGTAAACAACCCAATTGCAAAATGGGCAAAGGATATGAACAGTCATGACACCAAAGAAGACATTCAGATGGTGACAAACATGTGAAGAAATGTTCAAGATCCTTAGTTCTAAGAGAGATGCAAATCAAAACAGCTATGAGATATCATCTCACCCCAGTAACAACAGCAAAATTCAACAGAGTAGCAAACAACAAATGCTGGTGGGGTTGTGGAGAAACTGGAACCCTTATTCACTGTTGGTGTTAGTATAAAATGGTGCAACCACTGTAGAAGGCAGTATGGTGCTTTCTCAAAAAGTTGGAAATAGAAATATCATTTGGCCCAGCAATTCCATTACTGGGAATATACCATAAAGAAACCAGAACTGCCACTCAAGCAGACATATGCATGCCCATGTTTACTGCTGCTTTGTTCACGATAGCAGAGTTGGGAAACAACCTAAGTGCCCATCAACAAACAAATGGATAGAGAAGCTGTGATATATTCACACAATGGAATAATAAGCAGCATTTAAAAACAAGGAACTCATGAGATATTATGCGAAATGGGTGACCCTGGAGGACTTTATGCTGAGTCAAATATCTCAGCCACAAGAGGACAAATACTGCATAGTACCACTGATGTAAAACCGGACTGACATTTTTGTTGCTGGGAGACTGAGAAAGATGGGATAAATTATGTATACTGCATTGAGACAGATGAGGGAGAGAACTGTTTAAAAGGAATATATGATTAGTCCAGAATAAAAGCTGCATAGTAGAGTGAGAGGCAGGTGGATTGTATAACATAAAAGATATTTTTTCTTTTTGCAAAGAGAAAATTGAACTGGAGGGGAGATGTAGGCAGGGAGGAAGATGTGCAACAATGAATGAATGGAAAAAATAAATACTAAAAAAAAAAAGTAATTCCTTTGAGTCATGCTGGGTAAGAGTATTGACTATACCATGGACTACTAAGAGAATGAACAGATTTGTCCTGGAGAGCATAAAACCAAACTGTTTCTTGGAGACAAGGATTTTGAGGCTCCATCTGACATACACTGGGCATGTTGCCAGAAGGGATCAGTCCTTCGAGAAGAATGTCATGATTGGAAGGGTAGAGGGAAACAAGAGGAGATGAAGACCCCAGATAAGATGGATTAACACAGTACTAGAATGACAAGGGTAGGTGTTTCAGAGACAGTGAGAGTGGCTCAGGAAAGAGCAGGATTCAGTTATTGTGCCTAGGGTCACTATGAATCATAGTCTACTCAATGGCACATAACAACAACAAAAACTACAAAAACATTTTGTTCATACTTTTTGTATAGGGCAGAAATGTTATCAGAAAAAAAAGTTCTTGATCTTACTCTTGATATTTCACTTGTTTTTGTTTACATTTTGAGAGTTCTTTGTGTGGCTCTGATGTTTTTATAGGATTCTATGAATTACAGGTTGTAATCTCAAGGAAAAGAAACTTTCATTTTGTGCACACCTCAGAGACTGCATAATCCTAGAATGTGATCAGCTCTTAGTTTTTTAAAAAGTCTTTAAATATAAGTTTCCCAATTCAGGAGAACTCCTTTATAGAATGGATATAGAATGGATGTTTAGTCATTGTGGATATAGCAATGGCAATCTTGAACAAGACATGTATTACACAGTGGTTCGGAGGAAGAGGTAGGAGGAAAGGGTGTATCAATGGATGAATGATAGCTCATCCTGTCTAAACTTTCACTAAAATCACAATTTAAAAGTGTTTACAAAATTAAAAAGCTAATTACAACATTGACTAAAAAGATACTGTTTTCAAATTGTCATGCATCTTAGTCATACATTTCATTTGTTGATTAGGTAAAAGCTTATTCACTTATGTCATAGAAAGAACTCACGGGGATTGATAAAATATCCAATTAAGTTGATACATTAACTTAAAATATAAGTAGTAGATTTTTAAAGTGTTGATTATATTGTTGTTATGGTGTTAGGTGCTATCAAGTCGAGTAAGATCCATTCAAGCCTATCTATAACCTACAGATCCTAACCCCATCCTATTTTGTGCCATCTTCATCATCTCTGACACACTCACACCCATTGCTGAAGTCACTGTATTAATCCATCTGGTGGAGGGTCTTCCTTTCACTTTGCCAAGCATGATGTTCCTCTTCAAGGACTAGCCTTTCTTAGAAAATGCCCAGAATATGTGACACAGAGCTTTATCGTTCTTTGCCTCCAAAGCACAATTTGATTGTACCTTCTCCAAGACCTATCTATTTGTCCTTTTTGCAGTCCATTGGTTAAATGATATTATTAACATAAAGTAATTTCAAATTTTAAGTAGTTTCCCACTCAAAGATTTTATATTTGCATATGAGTATGGTCTATGCAAGAGCCATTCTATAGAACTTCCTAAAAATAATACAAAAAAACTTTCTTTTAGATTTTGTTTTTACTACACCAAATATAATGATCTATACTGTTGGAAGCATTTGAATCATTAAAAAGTTTATCACTCTTACTTCATTTAAAATGACTAATATTAATATATATCTTTTTCAATTCACCATTTCAGCCTTTTGTATAGTCTATCTCATGTAATCTTTTCAATACATTTTGTCATTTGTGAAAAGAGCACAAAATGTAAATAAGCAGATTGAGGTGAATGAGGTACCATAGCAAATAAGTAGCAGAACTTGATGTGGACTTAGGAGCCTTCCCTTAGAATACAAGGTCTTAGTTCAACAACCTCCCAAAGCTAATCCAGAGAAAGTCAAATGATGCAGTTTCTCAAAGCTACTTGAGAGCACTGGTGTAGAGATGGGCTGATGGCCACAGAAAAGGGAAGAAATAAACAAACAAATATAAACAGTTGCCATTGAGTCAACTATGACTTATGATGAGCCCACGTGTGTAGAGTAGACCTGAACTCCGGAGGGGTTCCAATGGCTGATTGCCAAGTCTTTCTTTTAAGCCACTTCCACTCAAAAAGGCAACCTTTATGTTAGTAGCCAAGTAGTTTGCATTATTCAGGAACCTCCAGTAGACAGATATAGGTAACGCATAAGGCAGAAATGAGCAGAAGCACCCCCTTCCTCTCTTTCCAAATGTTCTATTTTAATAACAAAGCTCTGAATAACAAGTAATTTGAATAATGATTTTAGAGTTCACAGAAGTCTGAAATAGTTAAACATGTACATTTTCTTTTTGGACAAATTTTGCTTATGCTACTGTCTATAGTGACTCTATGTAATTTTAAGTTGTGTTAAATTTAGTCAGTGAAACAGTTCCCATTTTATAGCGCTGAAAATAAACCACAATAGCTATGTTAACATAAAATGCCATTTTTCCTTTATTGTAATGTCTTGTAAGACATGATAATTTCCAGTTAGAAACAAGATGTTACTTGAAATGTTATACTGCTATTGTTCAAAACCAAAGACATCTGTAATATAGAAAAACAGGGCTGTTTGGGAGCTTCTGGCTGAGTGTAAAACATGGTTTGTTCAGTGATTACAGAAAGAATTTTGTGTACAATGTTTGAATCTACCATTCAATCTTAGTCTGTCAAAGCCAAGGATCAAATACTCGTAGATACATGACAGTATCTATCCTACACGGGTCTTCACGGCGCAGGGTTACACTGTAGGCATAACAAGTGGAGATTATGCTGAAATAAGGCATGAATTTTAACTTGGCATGCCATTTGTTTTATAAGAAAGTGTTGGCTTCCATTGCTTTATAAATCCTTCTATCTAAAACCAGGAGTCAATTTTAGTGAGACAAAAAGCCTTTAGCTAAATTGCAAGGTCAGCTGATCCCCATGAACTTTATCCTCTCCTGGGTTCTCCTCATGTTCTCTGACATACTTGAGTCCATTGTTATAGTTACTATTCCAGTTCATCCAGTTGAGGGTTGTCCTTTTATTTTTCACTAATCCTTTACCTTTCTCAGAATGATGTCTTTTTCCAAGGACTGGCCCTTTCTGATAACAATCCTGTCTGTGAGATGTGTTATAAAAAATCACTGCCGTGGGGGTTCATTCTGACTCATTTGTAGGACAAAGCACAGCTATCCCACGGGTTCCAAAGGCTGTGAGAATTTACAGAAACATACTGAACAAGCTTGTGCTACAGAGTGGCTGGTGAGCTTGAAATGTCAACCTTTTAGTTAGCCTAGAGCTTAACCACCATGCCACTAGCCTCCTTAACAGTGTGATACTCACAGCAGTCAAGTAAATAACAATTCATAGAGACCCTCCACAGAATTTCCAAATTTAAAAATCTTTATGGGATGGGACTGTATTCTGAAGTAGACTAGCTGGCAGATTTGAATTGCTGACAACCAGGTCACACACTGCAGTACCAGAACTCCTTAATAGTGTTGTTGTAAGGTACAGATGAGGGAAAAAGGTATTACAGGGTTTCACACCTGCCAAAGGCTATACAAATATTATATTACTCTTATTAAATAAAACATGTTGATCCAGGAGAGTAACAAAGAGCTACTCAGCTGTTACTTGGAAGTTATTTTATCAGGTATTTTCTTTTGTTGGCCTTGTAGGCTAGAGGAGGGGAAAGGCACCTGGGGATACAAACCTGGGCAATGTGGGACAGCTGCAAGGATATGAGCCAGGAGAAGCACTGCCCTTTACGGAAGCTTTGCCAACTCACAAGGTGACAAAGTAATAATACCACATTTCTCTCAGTCCAAGCCATACAAGAAATAGTTCAGTGTTGAGATTGTCGTGGGAGGGACTAGAGGAGAGATTCAAGAAAGTTAACCTTGGCCATGACAGTAAACTTTTTTCTTCCAGGTCATAATGCCATGATCAGCCCAAGAACACGATGTTTAGTAACGACTGGACAGACATGAGGTGTGTGGTCAGGAGCCTACCTTCCAATTGCGCATCCCCACATGGATTTGGGTGGAGAATTTCAAGTTTCAGCTTCTGATGGTGATCTCTTTAATAGTTCCCACATGACCAGAAATATTTGGAGGTGTTAAGTACTTTGGCTTCATACAGTGACAAAACTCTTTTTCGACTTGGGATCATTTTCTCTATGTCATATTTTAATCAGCAACTCAAATTTCATGAGAAAAAAAATTTCGTATTATGTATGTTGGGTAGCTGATTTTTGTAAATATTTTGAAAACACATTATTGATATGGGATAGAGTGACATCAGTCACAAAGCCATAATGGGCAAAAGGGATGACACTGTTAATCATTATCTCCTTTTTCCTGCCATGGCACCTTATCACTTGCTTTGTTAGAGGAGGGGCAGTGTGGACTGAATGATATCGCAGACACATCACTGTCTCCCATCTCCTGTGAACTCCTTGAGAGTAGGGACACTTCCTCACTATGTCTCTATGCATTGCTCCCAGCAAAGCATCTGTAACATTGAAAGGGTTAAAGAGACAGTATTTTAAGATGAAATAAATTGAATAGTGGCTATTGTAAGAATTTTTTAAAAATTGAAAGTGAAAACTCAAAATTATACTTGGAATTGTTGTTGCTGTTGTTATGTGCCATCAAGTCACCTGTGATTCATACCAACCCTAAGCACAACAGCTCTGAAGCCTGACCAGTCCTGAGCCAGCCTCACTGGCACTGACACATCTACCCCCATT
>NW_006400085.1:746151-748008 GCF_000299155.1 Elephantulus edwardii
CATTTATATTTATATTTGAGAAATCTGGTGGCTTAGTGATAAGAAATGCAGTGCTGGAGAAGAGTCTTAAACATACCATGAACCAGTAAGAAATCAAATATGTCTGCTTTTGAGAGGGTGAATTCAAGTTTCTCCTTGGAGGTTAATATTCTGAAACTCTGTGTCACCTATTTTGGCATGTGGCCAGGAGAGACCAGTCCTTGGAGAAAGACATCACGCTTGGAAGCATAGAGGAATAATGTAGGAGAGGAAGATTCAGATAAGATGGACTGATACAGTAACTGGGACAAAGGGGTTGGTGTGTCAGAATTAGTGAGAGTGGTTCAGGACAGGGCAGGCTTCAGAGCTGCTGCTGTACATAGGGTCACTATGAGTCATAGGTGACTCAACAGCACATAAAAACAACAACAACAAAGCAAAGATATATCCTTCTAACCTAATAGCTGCTCCACCAGAGAAAGGTGGGCAATCTCCTCCCATGAGATTTACTACCTCTGAAAACCTGCTGGAGGGTCAGCTATGAGTTGATTTCTGACTCGACAACAAACACCAGCATATCTATACATCATAAGGTAAAAATAATAACAATAAAAATCACTATCTTAAAACAGGCTTTCAAGGGGGGGGAAGAAGAATGAACTGGAGAGGAAGGTAGAGAAAACAGTGCAATAATGAATGAATGAAAACCCAAAATCTCTGTAAATGTCATTAAAATTAATAAAATTTTTAAAAAGCCTTTCCTTATTATTTACATAAAAAAATCACTGTCAACTACACTCTAAGTCTTGATACTCTGTCATATTTCATGAACTGTGAATCTTTAAAAATTTTTAAAAATATATTGATTTTTCAAATAATGATACTATTACAGTATGTTTTGTTCACATATTGGGTTTTATACAATCTTTCATTCACATTGTGTTTCATACAATTATTCATGTACCTTCTATTTTACATTATTTTTTATACTACTTTATTTACAAAATTCTAATATATTGTTTTTACATCAGAACCTTCTAATCATGAGACCCCATGATTAATCCTCCCTGCCGTGCATCCTTCCTTACTCCTTTGCTTCCATCTTCCCCTCCCTCGTACTGACTCTACAATAATGGTTTTATACAGTATTTGTCCTTATGGAATTGAGTTAGTTCACTCAATAGAAAGCTCTCCAGTCCCTCCAAAGTTATGTAATAATTTAAATCATTGCTTCTGTCGTATGGTGTAGAATTCAACTGTGTACAAGAAGTCAGAATAGAGTGACTTTGGTAAAAGGATTTGATAAGTATCTTGATAAGGCAAATATTTCACCTATATTGGTGTGTGAACTTCTCTTTTTTTACTTTGTTGAGATGATTATTAGCAAAAGCATTTGAGGACAGATCCACTCATTTTGGTAAAGTACAAATATTATAAAAGTTTTAAGAAGAGGGAAAACCCCATTTTTATTTATTTTTTTTAAAGCCCCACCCTTTGTTCTGTTCTGTGGTATTAAATAGGCCTCAGTTCCTAGAAAGCTGAGGTTCAAAAGGAAAAAAAAACCCTCCATATGGTCTCTTTCTTTCTTTCTTTTTTTTTTACTTTTAAGAGAAGGTCATTTAACCCCTCCTACAGAAGGGTCATTCTTTACCCTTATCTTTCTACCATCAGGGAGTTTGAACAGACAATCGGGGTCTCAGAGAAGAGGAAGCAAATTCTATCCAGATTAAGGAGAGACACACAAATCAATGGCCTGTTTAAGGGCTAATCTGGAGATTCTTGGGTTTATCAGTTCCCAGAGCACCTGTGAGTGTCTGGTGTGGTATTAAGGTGGGGGCCAGGCTTCAGGGCATGTGTTCTTTTTTTTTTTTTTTTTTT
>NW_006400085.1:748936-753563 GCF_000299155.1 Elephantulus edwardii
ACTACTTCGATATTTCAATATTTTATCAATTTTAAAGATATTTTTGTATTCACATTGTGTTTCATATGATCATTTCTATACATTGTGTCATAAACTTAATCACTGTTGATCTTGCTCACTATTACCTCATCTTTCCAGATCTCTGCTAGATCTTTTCTAATTCCTTCACTTTTTCCCTTGACCCACCAAACCCTGTGATCCCATGATTTCTCCCCCTCTTCTTCAGCACCCTGCCACCTTTCTTTTCTCTTTGCCTATCTATACATATTTTACTAGTAATTTTGTGTCTAAACTCCTAAGATAATGGAAACCTCAAAACAGATGGAGGACTTATAAAATTCAAAAGGAAATAATGATATCAAGGAAAACATCATTTCCATCTTTTTTTTAATTGAAGGGAGAGCCAGTAATTCACTGCCTGCAAAATGCATGACAGCAAGGGTTGTAAAACATTAGGTCAAGGATCTGTTAACTGCTTGCTATCAATCAATCAGCCAGCTACTCACCTCATATTAATTGAACCTTTAATGTGGGAAAAGTGCTAGGTGAGGGAGATAAAAAAGTTGCTGTGGTATCAGGACTGGTTTATCACTATTTCCAAGTAAACACTATAAATATTTTATGTCATAATACAATGAAATGCAAACATAAGCACACATTATAAAAACAGAAATTTGCAGCAAGAAATAATCAAAGAAGGCCTTTGCTAAAGACATGGAATGGAAATTACGTTTAGAAAAATGGGGGGGGGGTGTTAAGAGGAAAAAATAGATAGGGAAGTGAAACCCCAGGAAGAATAGAGGTGTAGACAGAGAGAGAAGTAGGGAATAATGACCAGTGAGACTGAAGACACATTGAGTAGGGTCCTAAAAGTCAATAAATAAATTACTATTTGAAACCATGATAAACAAAGAGTCTCTGAAAAAGTTAAAGGGATTAAATGTATTAAAAGTAATGCTGAAGAAAAAAGAAATCTAAAGTCAGAGATGAGAACAATGATGGAAAAATATAAATCCTGGGTAATATCTGAAAAAGTAAATTCTCATGATTTGAATTGCTGTAAACTACCCCATCTTTTTCTGAGAGTTTTCCAGTAGATGCCCACAAACATGTTTCCATTCTTTTGTGACCATGGATACTATGAGACATGGTCAGAACCTAAGCCCAGAAGAAATTAATTAAAGTCATTACAGAATGCTGTTGGGTACCCTCTGCACTGCTGAACAGCATCACTTTCCCATCCACTGATGAGTGTATGCTTGGAGGAAGGGTATACCCAGAGAAAAAGGTTGTTTATAGGGTGTACCCAGAGAAGACAGTTGTTCATAGACTGGTAAGAGATGAGATTGTACTAACCTAAAGAGCATTCTAAACTTTAGAATTCTTAGGAGCCAAAGAGTGTAAACCCATTATGAAAATTATCTGTGTTACGTATATATAAACAATTACACATATACATGTGTATATTTGTGTATTAACAGAATGCATATAAGTGAAAAAGTGGCATAATGACCACAGGAAGACTCCTTAACAATCTGAATTATGGAGATGGCACTACCTTTGAAGATCATAGATTATATCCTTTAACATCAAGAAAACAAATATTTTTACCAGTGGACCAATAAACAATATCATATTATATGGAGAAAGGATTGAAATTGTCACTGATTTCATTTACTTGGATTGGCAATCAACATCCTTGTTACCAGCAGTCAAGAGATCAGGAAAGGCATTGCTTTGGACAAGCTGACCTCTCCAGAACATTGAAAAGCAATGATGTCATTGCTAAGGTGTTCCTGATTCAGGCCATGGTCTCTTCAATTATTTCCCATGTTTCTGAATAAATATGACTAAATAGGAATTGACGGTTTTGAGTTGTGGTGTTGGAGAAGAGTACTGAATATCCCATGACTAAAAACCAAACCATCACAACAACAACAAAACCAACCAAAACAAGCAAACAACAACAACAACAAAACCCAATCAAACAAATATATCTTGGAAAAAGTGCAACCAGAATGTTCCTTTGATGTTAGGATGGTGAGGCTTTAGGTCATATAATATTTTGAGCATGTTGCTAGAAGAGCCCATACCTTGGAAAAGAATATCATACTTGGAAAAGCGTAAGGTTTGCAAAAGAAAGGAAGACCCCAACAAGGTAGACTGACATGATAACTACAGCAGTAGGCTCAAGTGTATGAGAGATAGTAAGGATGGCACAGGATAGAACAGGATGAAGGTCTGTTATTCATAGGGTCACTATGGGCTGTGCTCTACTCAACAACACTTAACAACAACAACATGTCTATGTTATTCATAAGAAGGCTATTGGTAAGGAATTGTGCTGCCATCCCAAAGTCATTCATTTCCCAAAGAAAGTAAGATGGATAATTTCTTCTGGTGAGATTTCTAGTCTCTGAAATCCCATTGGTGTGTCAACAATGAGTCTATTTCAACTCCATGGTATATAACAACAACATGTGCCCATATTTCTCCCATGGAGCAGCCGGTGACCTCTAAACACCTGCCTTTAGGTTGATGATTCTTTACCATTAGGTCAACAGTACTGCATATATCCACATATCTCTATCTGTATTTACCTCCTTGAGTGATACAAATGATTTATTGAAAGTTAAAAAATGAGTTCGTTTAAAGGCATCGCAGAAGATCTGATGACCACCCTTCAAACCATCAGCCTTTGAAGAAATTGTAGGTCACAGTTCTACTCGACTCAATGTCAAACAATATGAAGAAGAGATTTATCTAAGGTGCTAGGTATGACATAACGGTTTAAAATATTTCCACTTATTACCTGGAGTTCTTGTTAGGTGTTAATGAGTTAACTCCAATACACAATCAATCTAAGTGAAAAACAAGTAGTTCATGGTGAATAACATCTGCTGGAACCAAAAGGTTATATATTGTACAATGTTCATAGGCATCTCAAAAGACAGATGTGGTTATCTACTTTCAAAATATTAACCACTCATAACAATATGGAGCACAATATTAGTCTGACACACATGGGGTTGTCATGAATCAAAATTACTAAATGGTAACTGGTTATTTATACGTATTTTTGGTACAATGACTTCATGTATTCTTTCTGTCTTCTTTTGGTGCTTTCTAGATCATTAAAGCTTTTGTCCCTAGTATCCTTAAGTATTGCAACTTGAGGTTTGAATTTGTTCTTCAGCTTAAGAAATGTTGAGTGAGTTCTTCCCATTCTATTTTCTGACTCTTCACACATTTTATTAAAGCACTTTGCTTTGCCTTCATGAGCTGCCCTTTGAAATCTTCTGTTCATCTCGTTAGCTTCATCATTTCTTCCCCTTGTTTTAGCTTCTCAGTGTCCTAGTCCAATGTTTAGAGTTCCTTCTGACATCCACTTCGGTGTTTAGTTCCCCCTCTGGCTTTGTTTTTGCTTTCTCCCTGGAAGATATCTTCAATATAGTTCCACAGCGGATCTGATCTTTATTAATTAGTATTCACTGTTTCCAACATATTCTTGAGATATTTTTTAAATTAAGATGGGATAAACTCATATTTTGGTTCTTCTGAATTTATTTTCATTTTCTTTAGCTTCAGTATGAACTTGCACACTAATAGGTGATGATCTGTTCCACAGCTAGCACTGATTTTCAAGGTAATATTGAATTTTTTTCCCCAATGATTCTTTACAAAGATGTAATCAAACTGACTAGAAAAGATCCATATTTGTTTCTATTCCTCAAAAAAGGTGGTCCAAAAGAATGTGGAAATTATTGAACAATATCACTAATACTGCACACAAAATATTGCTGATGATTATCTAAAAACAAACAGTACATTGACAAAGACCTGCCAGAAATACTAGACGTTTTAGAAGAGGCCATGGCACTAGGGATATCATCACTAATGCCAGATGGGTCTTGGCTGAAAACAGAGGGTATCAGGCTGAAAACAGCGAGTATCAGAAAGATATATATCTGTGTTTTATTGATTATGCAAAGACATTTGAATCTGTGGATCACAACACATTGTTGCTAACATTGAGAAGAATGGAAATCCCAGAACACTTGATTGTGTTCTGTGAAACCTATACTTGGACCAGGAAGCAGTCCTCAGAACAGAGCAAGGAAACACTGCATGGTTCAAAATCAGAAAAAGATTGTTTCAGGAATGAATCCTCTCTCCACACCTTTTCAATCTGTATGTGGAACAGGTCATTTGGGAAGCTGGTTTTTATGAGGAGGGGTAACTTTAAGAAGACTCATCAGAAAGAAGCCTGAATAAGCAAAGCACTCCTTAAAAATAGAAAAAAGGTAGGAGTCATCTCACACCCTG
Organism: Elephantulus edwardii; assembly: GCF_000299155.1. Lineage (NCBI taxonomy): Eukaryota > Metazoa > Chordata > Mammalia > Macroscelidea > Macroscelididae > Elephantulus > Elephantulus edwardii. The sequence continues at coordinate 753,263 of NW_006400085.1, forward strand.
ATTTCAAATCCTACTACACTGCCGTGGTGGTTAAGACAACATGGTACTGGTACAATGACAGACACATAGATCAATTGAATAGAACTAAGAACCCAGAAATCAGCCCATCTACCTATACCTATGGTCAACTGATTTCTGACAAGGAGATGAAATCAGTTAAGTGGGGGAAAGACACCCTTTTATTTCTCCCCCATGCTTTTTTTTGGGGGGGAGGGGGTTTAATTTATTATTTATTTCAATGCAAATTTAAAGAGACTTTGGATTTCCATTCATTCATTGTTGCAATTTTCTCCTCTCCCAA